>NC_133458.1:113697318-113998122 GCF_048565385.1 Saimiri boliviensis
TCTGCAGACTTTCACTGATTCATGGAACAAGAAAAGCATAGGTGCTTTTAGGTGCCATTAGGTAATGATCAGTGAAACCCTAGGGTGCTCTATGAGCTTGTATTGGGGCTATGAAGAATGGTAAGCCGAATAGGTCTCCATGGAAGATATATTATGTAAGTAAATAAACTGGTTTGCTGATTCCTATCGGTGTCTCCATCACAAGTAGGTAAATGTTTTAAAGGAACCCCTTAGATTTTGTTAGACTTTTTAACAAGGATGAGCATAAGTGTTTGAAATAAAACGTTAATACTTAAGTGTCAAAACTGGCTTAAGGCTCTTGTTAATTCATTAATGTAATCTCAGTATAATCAGTACCTTCACTATAATGAAAGTTATAATTATCTGAACTCTCATGTGAAGGCAGTGCTTAGTTTATTGTTTTTTTTTTTTAAGGTATCTTAGGATAAAAAAATCATTAATCTGGTTTATAGAAAATAAGAGTTTATAAGCACAATCATTCTTACCAACATGAAAGTACAGTGGGCAATTCCATGATTTAAATGTAGCTCAAAAGATTCTAAGATTTAGTTTAGGGGAAAAGAACCTTATTTTGGAGATTTTTGTCAGGATCACCAGTCCTGTCACCTGCCGTCACTGTAATACCCGTATCTTGTTTTAGGTGGCAAAAGCATCATGGGAAATGAAAGATGGTAATTCTGGCTTCCTGTTTCAAGGTGTTTATCTTGGCCTCATCTAAAAATCTCTCTTGTAGGCTCTTGATATAGTTTGACTTTAGCATACTAGAAAGGACTTAGTAGCAAAAGGGAATGTGACCTTTGAAGTCAAGTCTCAACTCTCCCACTTACTGGCTGAGTGATGGTGGAGGCAATCTCAGGGTTGGTTTGGTTTTTTTGAGACAGTCTTGCTGTGTCACCCAGATGGGAGTGCAGTGGTGTGATCTTGGCTCACTGCAGCCTCATCCAGGCCGGCTTAGGTGATCTATCCTTTTACCTCAGCCCCCTGAGTAGCTGGGACTACAGGTTTGTACCGCCGCGTCTGGCTAATATTTGTATTTTTAGTAGACATGGGGTTTCACCATGTTGCCCAGACTAGTCTCCACCTCCTAGGCTTAAGCGATTTACCTGCCTCGGCCTCTGAAAGTACTGGGATTACAGGCATGAACATCTCTGTCCAACCTTATCTCAGGGTTTTCTAAGGACTGAATTTGATAACACAAATTAAAGCCTGGCATGGTTAATAGTTAAGTACTTGTTTAGCTGCCGTTAAATTTGTATAGTCTTTCTGTAATGTCCAGTATCAAAAAACCAAAGGAATGTCAAAATTTTACAAAGAAGGGAAAATTAAAGGCATGTAATATTTAAGATGTAAGGAAAACATGTAGGTTTTTATTGTGTGCCATCAGAATTAGTCCTAAAGAATAAAGGGAGGAAAAATCAGCTGAATCAGATTTGATCCAGGTTCTGTTTTCTGCCTCTTGCCCTCATTAAATGCAAAATACCCAGTTCCAGTTGAAGCTGCCTACAACACTTCTCGCTTTGTTCTGTTTATTTTTTCCATGGGCCTTAAAATTAAGTTCTTTTGTTCTAGTTCTTGGGAAAGAGTTCTTTGATGTAGCAACCCACTGCATCCCTAAACATTCCAAAACTCTTGAACGATTTCCAGCCTGTAGATTTTGGCTTAAGTGTCATAATGTTCTTAATGTTCATAGCCTCTCCCTTCTTTTGGTTCATTTTGTATCTTTTCATTTTTGTGGTTTTCACCCTTAAAACATTTTAACTCCATTTGTTCTTCTCCCGAGTTCCTTACTGAACCATGAATTTAAATTTGCAAAGCAGTTACTGGCAATGAAACATGGAGATGTTTAAAATTCAGATACATGGGGACTGGAGGCAGCTGAAAGGGGGAATAAAGAAGACTAATACAGAGCTTTATAATTACTGAGTGCTGATACACTCAAGCATCCCTATGGGGGAGGAGAAAAAGCAACCCAACCTTGAGATAATTACCTTACACAGCCTCTCAGGCATCAAGTAGTGATAAGGGAACATTGAAGGGTTTTTATTGCTCAATTTATTTCATAGCATGAAACTGCCAACTCTTGGTACTTACCTCACCTTTTTATCAGGAGTCTCATCACCGGTGTAGGCAAGCTCTCTGAGCTCCCCCACTGCAAAGAGGAGCAAGTTGATGTTCAGTGAATTGCCCAAGAGTATAGGAGTTGAGAGTTCCCTTGGATTAGAATCCTAATTTTCTGAAAACCAATCTTGGTGGTTCTCTATGAAAGTCACATTGCCTCAGTTCCTTCAATTTAGAGCTCTTCCTTCCACCCTGTTCTCAAAGAATTTACGGACCTGGCAGTGTCTGCTGCCAATTAATTGATAACTTAAGCATGAGCATATTTAAAAAGTTAAGTAACACGTGAGTTCTCCCTGAAAATCACTTTTGACTTTTTAAGGTATTTCACCAGGTACTTGCCTCCATATTTCAAAATAGGATTATATGCCTTTTTCTTGGATTTCTGGAGTTGAGCTGCCATACTTTCCATTGTGCAAGATGAGGGTTTTTCTTACGACGGTATACTACTATTACATTCCTAAACAACATTCCTGGGGGATGATACTGCTTTTTTTAATTTTTGAGACTGTCTCGCTCTGTTGCCCAGGCTAGAGTGAGGTGTGAGGTGGCACAAATCAGTTCACTGTAGCCTTGAGCTCCTGGGCTCAAATGATCCTCCCAGCCCAGTCATTGCAGTAGGTGGGGATACAGATGTCAGCTACCATGCCCAGCTAATCCTATTTTTTTTGTGGAGACAGATCTCACTACGTTGCCCAGGCTGGTTTTGAACTTGTGCTCAAGCAGTCCTTCCAAGCTGGCCTCACAAAGTGTTGAGTAATCCCAACACTTGTAATCAAATGAGCCATGGGGGCACCCAGCTCCCTTTTTTGGTTACTTTGTTTTCAGAGAAAACACCCTCTGCATACTGTTTATCTCACAAGATATTAGGCAGTCTGTAACAGTTCTCTCCCCCACACCTCAGAGAAGTTTCTAGTAGAACCCTGACTTCCTGTTCCAATCCAGGCTACGTGCTTGTTTGAAACTATCCTTATTATTATTGCTTTCTCTCTGAATTGGTTGGGTAAAAAATTCTAAGTTAGAAATTTTATCTCCACGTTTTGAAAGCATTGCTCCTAAATTCCAGTGTTGCTGATGGGAAGCCTGATACTACTGTGTACGTGATGCCAAATCCTTTGTAAGTTTTCCCCTCTGCAGCTCTTAGTTTTTCTCTTACCTGCTGTGTTTTGAAACTTTACAACCATGTTCCTTTGTGTGAGTTTCTTAATAGTCATTGTGGTGAGCACTCAGTAGGCCCCTTTGCGCTGTGAAAAACAAACTGTTTGGTAAATTTCCTAGTATTAAGTTTTTGAAAATTTTTCTCTTCGTTTTCTTTGTTTTTGTTTCTAAACTCCTGTTAACTGGATATTGAATCCTTTCGTTTTTGCTCATTTTTCATCTATTTCTACTTTCTAAATTTTTCCAACTCTTACATTGATGCTTTAAAATTTGGGATATAATTTTTACTATAGAAGAACCATTTCCTGTGCTCTGCTGTCTTCCCTTAAAAAAAGAAATCCTCTTGTTTCGTAGCCGAAATATCTTCTATTAGAAGATGTTAGTTATAGAATACTTTTTGAGACCATTTTGTTCTGTTTTCCATTTCCTTCAAATTCCAAACAAAAATGTTGGAAAATGCTGTGTTTGTGAGGCTCACACCAGGGAGATGCAGAATGTTGGTATCTCCAAGACATTTCTCTAGGGTCTCTCATCTACTCATTTCTTAAGAGAAAAATAGCGTTTTGGGGAGAGGGTGTTAGGGAGTGGTAGAGGGGTGCTTTCATTATGGGAGGGGCGGAGAAGTGGATACTGGCATTGCATTATTCAGTAGGAAAACTTGATGATGGCACCTCTCATACTTCGTTAGGCTTTGTGTCTGGAATCCCTCTGATGCCCTATCTTCAGCTTCTTAAACTAGGCCTTTGTCTGAACAATTTACATTTTCAATCCTGCCTCCCCTTCTTTCTACCTACAAGGCACCTGAAGCCTTCTGGGGTCCTGCTTTGTGAATCACTGGCTATATATCCCCTTCTATAGGCAGTTTGCTCAGCTCTCCTGACACCTCCATCTGCAGAGAGGGTGTCAGGAGGTAACCTCTCTATGGCTCACTTATCTGTAAAATATACTTAATATCCACCTTTTAGGCTGTTTAGAGGATTGAATAATGTGTAAAACACTTAGAACAGTATCTGCCACGTTTTAAGGACTGAATAAGTTACTGCCCTAGTCCTCCAAAAATGTTGGTAGAACCTGTCTGCAGTCATCTCTTGTTCTGTCTTTGTGGGTTTATTTCCTTTGTCATTGCTTTACTGTTATTTAAGATTTGGACAAGGAGCAGGATACACAGGATTAATTACAACTGAAAGTCTTCTTTAATATTTTAAATTAGCTTTACTTTATTATAGCCCTAATCTTTCTGGGTGACTTTGGACACTCTACTAGACTAACATGAGTATCCCAGCTCCTAGGAAGCTATGCAATCATTTCTCCTCTTCAGAAAAACAGTACACGTTGTGTGGAGGGCCCAGGACAATGCAGTGGAAGTGCTTTGGTTCGGAGGCAGAAGTCCCAGCGGCAGTACTTCTCAGCTGTCAACAATGACAAGCTTCTCCAGCGTGTTTCTTCTGCTAAAATGAGCCCCAAAATGCCTAGGACCCGGTTGCGATCCAGTGGCCAACGCCCCCAGTGCGAGTGAGAACCCAGCCTGCGAGCTACGTTCCTGCTTCTTCCTGGAGCCAGGTGGGTGAGCACTTCCAGGCTCACCCGACGGCGCAAGCGGGATAAGCCAGGTGCCCTCAACAAACATGGACGTCGCGCCAGCGTCAACCAGCTCTGGAGGCCGCGCTGCCGCTTGGGAATCTCAGGTTTGGCGTCACTCGGCCCGGAACCACGTGACGCAAGACGCGCTCGAAGCAGCGGGGCTCGCGCGGGTGGAGCCGCCTCGGCGTTCGAGCGGGGTGGGGGCTGCCCGGTTGAGGTTTCCCGGCGGGTCCTGGCCTCTAGGTGCACGCGCTTGCGTGCTCGCGCTCGCGCTCGCGGTTCTGGGCGCTGCCGGTGAGGAGCCGGGGAGCGAGGCGGGGAGGCTGGGAGCGGGGCGCCGCTTGTGAGGCTAGAGGGGGTTGGGCCGGGCCGGGCCGGGCCGGGCGGGTGGGAATGGGGTCGGCCGCGCACGAGAGTGAGTCGCGGCGCCAGCCGCGGGGGCTTTTCGCCCGGCCCCTCCAGTCAGGGCCCGGCGGTGCAGATGGCTTGGCAGGGCCTGGAGCCCGCAGCCCACCGGGAAGGCCCCGCCGGCCTCTGGCCCGCCCACCCGGCGACCTGCGCTGTGGGCGCCTGCACGGCCGCCGCGGGGTGCAGCTTGGAGTTTAGTTTCATCTTCGGGCTTTTCCTTCGGAGTTGGAGTGGGAGTGGGAGTGGGACGCAAGTTGGTGGTCGTCTTCGGTCTTTTAAAATTGTCTGGGTTGACGTCAAATGCAGAAGTGAGGCAGTGTTTTTTTTGTTTGTTTGTTTTTTGTTTTTTTTTTGTTTTTTGGTCTTAAGTACCCCAAGCCCCCAAGCCTGGGGGAAAATCATGAGGCAACCGGTTAAAGGAGACCAACTCGGGAAGGAGTAAAAGGTTAGGGAGGCTGAAGTGCTCAGTTTAGGACAGACACTTGGTTTGGACAGTTTGTGTGTATTTTTGTTCTCAGCATTTTTACCTTGACTTTCCAAGCCTTCTATTAAAATTTCTCAGCAGTTAGGCTGCTGATAGACATAAAGGAACTATTTGTATAGCAGATTGCCCAAATCTTGCATTTTATCCTAACCTAGGACATGCCGTGTCCCCATGGCTTTCAAGCTGAAGAAATGAAGGTCTAAAGTGTGTCAGACATACCTGAAGAAGAGTTCAAAAGTATGGCTGCCACCCTTTCCTTAGCCGTCAGAGGTGAGAGTCACAGCAAAATGAGACATACGCAAGCCCGGGTTCTAGACTCAGCCTCCGTAAGCTGTCTTGCTAGATTGAAGTTTTTAATCATCAGTGAAGAATTGATTGTCATCATTTTAGGAGACTACTCAAACTTGCCTTGTTTCTTTCCGTAGGAAAGGAATAATGCTGACAGCATGTCTGCACATTCCATGCTCTGTGAACGAATCGCCATAGCCAAGGAACTGATCAAGAGAGCAGAATCACTTTCTAGATCAAGAAAAGGTGGCATAGAAGGAGGTGCAAAACTGTGCAGCAAATTGAAGGCAGAATTAAAATTCTTACAGAAAGTAGAAGCTGGGAAAGTAGCTATTAAAGAATCTCATTTACAGAGCACTAACCTAACACACCTGAGAGCCATTGTGGAATCAGCAGAAAACCTGGAAGAAGTTGTTAGTGTTCTTCACGTCTTTGGTTACACGGATACCTTGGGAGAAAAGCAGACCCTTGTGGTAGATGTAGTTGCAAATGGTGGTCATACTTGGGTGAAAGCCATTGGCCGGAAGGCTGAAGCTCTTCATAACATCTGGCTGGGCAGGGGCCAGTATGGTGACAAAAGCATCATTGAGCAGGCGGAAGACTTCCTCCAGGCCAGTCACCAGCAGCCCGTGCAATATAGCAACCCTCACATCATCTTTGCATTTTACAACAGTGTCTCTAGTCCCATGGCAGAGAAGCTGAAAGAAATGGGCATATCTGTGAGAGGAGACATAGTAGCAGTCAACTCTCTGTTAGATCACCCTGAAGAGCTCCAGCTCAGTGAGAGTGAATCAGATGATGAGGGCCCTGAACTTTTGCAGGTGACCAGAGTAGATCGAGAAAATATACTAGCAAGTGTTGCGTTTCCAACAGAAATTAAGGTTGATGTGTGCAGAAGAGTAAATCTGGACATTACTACTTTAATCACATATGTATCTGCCCTCAGCTATGGAGGCTGCCACTTTATTTTCAAAGAAAAAGTGCTCACAGAACAAGCAGAGCAAGAGAGGAAAGAGCAGGTTCTACCTCAGCTGGAGGCCTTTATGAAGGACAAGGAGTTGTTTGCTTGTGAATCTGCTGTCAAGGACTTTCAGTCTATTTTAGATACCTTAGGAGGACCTGGGGAGAGAGAGCGAGCCACTATGTTAATTAAGCGAATTAATGTAGTACCAGACCAGCCTTCTGAGCGTGCCTTGAGACTAGTGGCCAGTTCAAAAATTAATAGCCGCTCATTAACAATTTTTGGGACAGGAGACACTCTAAAAGCCATCACAATGACTGCTAATAGTGGTTTTGTCAGAGCTGCAAACAACCAGGGTGTTAAATTTAGTGTGTTTATCCATCAGCCCAGGGCACTTACTGAGAGTAAAGAGGCTCTAGCCACCCCCTTACCAAAAGGCTACGCAACTGACAGTGAACACTAACGATGCCCTTTAAATATTGTTGTGGAAGTAAGTTATTTATACCAAAGCCTGGCTCTTCCCATCTAAACTGGGGGAAAAAAAAGGTCTATAGTAAAAGTAAAACTTAGAACTCAAACCAGTAGAGTTTCTTTGTGTCTCATCTAAAGTATGTAACTCCCCAAAGTAGAAAAAGCACAAGAGACAAGCTTATCTATCAAACTGTCTACATTAGTGCAAGTAAGAACAGAAATACGTCTATATAAAGCTTTCAGCTGTATTGTAATACTTTGATTCGGTAGGGCTACAACTCCCCTACTGGTAACCACGTTTCATGGAATATGGCTACATTGCATCTTGCATTAAATATCTGGAGAAAACCAAAATCTGCTTTTCATTGTATTGCTTTATATAGTTTAGGCTGGGAGGTAGTTGTTTATAATTAATTTTAGATTCTGAAGTTAATAACCATTAATGTAAAACTTAATTGATTGCTATATATCGGGTGCAGTCTGATAGGTGTATTTACAAAAAGTGAATTAAGGTTATCTGAGTGCCATGAACCCACTGGTACACTTTTGTGAAAAGAAAGCCAACAATCTTACTACTATAAGATAGAACACTTAAGTTAAAATACTAATATGAATGAATTGAAAAAGGACGATGTAAAAGTTTAAAAATTCAAATTTTATTTTTAAATACAAAGAGCCCCCATATTGCAAGTATTTGAACAATGAATACTGTCTTTCATGTTTCATTTGCAAGTGGCAAATGACGAATGCATTACCTCACTTTGATGAGATAGTGACAGGATATTCCATGCCAATTGCGTGATACAAGTTGTGGTTAAAAATACACTTTAATGGCTACATTGCACTGGATACTTTTTCAGTTTTCAATAAAGCAAAACTAGCAAAGTTGATAGGTATTCACCACACTTAAAAATTTGGAATTTGAGTCTTGGAGCTTAAATATCATGCTTAGTGTAGGAGCTGGTTTTAATACTTGATGTTTGTAGCCACAGCCTGATCTTCTACCATGCCAAATATCCTATTTGTGTGAAGAGAATCTCAATTTACAGCCACAGTGTTTGTTGAGGGGGTGGAATTTGGTTATTGGCATTCATGAACACCCTGAAATGAATGCAAAATTAAGTGTATGGGGGTGGTTCTCTGGGGAGAGATTGTTTTACTAAGTCAGAATACATTTCCTAGCAGAAAGGCTGTAATTTGCTTCCAATTTACTGTAGAGTGCTATATTGTCTAGTGCTAGAAATTGAATTTAAGCTTTTTGAACACCTATGAAGGTCATGTAGTGCTCGGTACTACTATTAAGTACCAAGCATTATAATAGTTTGGTATGAAAAGATGAATTATTTGCTCTAAGGAATTCTTAAGTCTAAAGTGGAAGTAAACAATTGAAGTGCGATTAAATTTACTAAATTCTGTAGGTTATGTTGAAAATACTATGGGGACAGAGTAAAGGAGTACTTGCTGTGGGGTCAGGAAGTCAGAGAGGAAGTGACGTTTTGAGGGTTTGGGGTGTGAAATTTCACAAGATGTGTGAGAAAGGGTACTCAAAAGTACATGGGGGAGTGGGATTGGAAAAGTACACAGCTGTGAATATGAGGACCTGTTCAGGGACCAGCCTTAAGTGGAAAGTTTATAAAACGAGATGGAGCTAGAAAATTAGTCATTCTTTAAAGAGTTTGGCATTAGAGAGCGATTGGTAATTTTTAAGAAAGGGTGGTTTATGATCAGGTCTCTTAAGGAAAACTCAAAGATCTGTAGTGTGGAGAAAGAAGGAAGAAAAGCTCGGACTATAATGACCTGAGCTAGAGCAGGAATGATGGACTGTAGAGTCATGGATACATGTTGGATTTGTTTGAGGCCGAATTGACATTAATGTACTCATTCATTAATAAGCATCGAGTGACAGCCATGTGCCAGACACAGTACAAAAGGAATGACATATAAAAGACTTGTTTTCAAGGAGTAGCAGGGAGAAGGTAGATTTCTATCCCTGCTCTCTATGAATCAATCAGTACTAAGAACTTGGGATCTTTGCCAACTAGAAAGTGGACAGGCCACAGCACTCTTTGAGGAAACTGCTATGTGAAGTGGCCACAGACGTGGCCCTGCCAAAGACCATGATTTCTTCTTAGCATTCTAGTGATTGCAATTCCTAACAATAGAATAAATAATGCAAGCAATAGAAATGCGCAAATAGGAGGGCACTGGATCCTGGAATGTAAGAAATGGCATCTTCCCTAGAAACCACCCACATGACCTACACCCAAGGTCTATTCCTACTGGCCAGAACATTCCTTTCATAAAGGTAAAAAATGAAACATTAAAGGCTGGACGCAGTGGCTCATGCCTATAATCCTAGCACTTTGGGAGGCCAAGGCAGGCAGATCACCTGAGGTCAGGAGTTCGATACCAGCCTGGCCAATATGGTGAAACCCCGTCTCTACTAAAAATACAAAAATTAGCCAAGCATGGTAGTGGGTACCTGTAATCCCAGCTACTCAGGAGGCTGAGGCAGGAGAAAGAATCGCTTGAACCTAGGAAGTAGAGGCTGCAGTAAGCTTGCAAGACATCGTCTCAAAAAAAATAAAAGACAATAAAAACAATGAGGGAAGTTATAAAAGGAAGGTGCAATTAAATATCATTAACTGGCAAGTCAAAGGAATCACAGCTATAAAGCAAACAAATGTCCAAATAGTTTTGAAGAGTGTAGATATGTAATAAACTATCATTATGCCTGGGAATTGGAAATGGTCGAGGAAAGGAAAAGCAAGCTAAAAATCCTCATCTTACACTCAACAGACACTTTGAAATTTTGTTGTTGAAAAACAGAGCTATTTAGTTTTGAGTATCAAACAGGGAATATAAGTGATAGTATTAATTAAACCAATCTGAATGCTGAATAAATTCCAAATAAAGGGTGAGGATGGAGAATAAATGTAGTCCATGTAGAAAAAGACAAGTCGGCTGGGCGCGGTGGCTCAAGCTTGTAATCCCAGCACTTTGGGAGGCCGAGGCGGGCGGATCACGAGGTCGAGAGATCGAGACCATCCTGGTCAACGTGGTGAAACCCCGTCTCTACTAAAAATACAAAAAATTAGCTGGGCATGGTGGTGCGTGCCTGTAATCCCAGCTACTCAGGAGGCTGAGGCAGAAGAATTGCCTGAACCCAGGAGGCGGAGGTTGCGGTGAGCCGAGAACGCGCCATTGCACTCCAGCCTGGGTAACAAGAGCAAAACTCCGTCTGAAAAAAAAAAAAAAAAAAAAAAAAAGACAAGTCAGCCTGGGCACTGTGCCTTACAGCTATAATCTCAGCATTCTGGGAGCCTGAGACAGAGTGGATCCCTTGGGCGTAGCATTTTGAGACCAGCCTGGGCAACATGGCGAAACCCCAGTTCTACAAAAAATGCAAAAATTAGCCAGGCGTGGTGGTGTGCTCCTTCAGTGCCAAGTACCAAGGAGGCTGAGGTGGGAGGTTCACCTGAGCCTGGGAGGTTGAGGCTGTAGTGAACTGTGATGTGATTGTACCACTGCACTCCAGCCTGGGCAACAGAGTGAGACCCTATCTCAAAAAAAAAAAAAAAAAAAAAAAAGATAAGTCAAAAGAATTGCGAATGAGGCATAAAAACCAGACAGCATAAAATAAGAGTGCTAGCTGCAAGCTCAAGAACGATATAAAACAGCTTTAGAGGGAAATATATAGGTAATTGTGATATACTGGGAAATCTCATTGGAACAGATGACTGTCTTAGAAAATGTAAATTAGAATTGAAGAATAGAAAGCCTAAATAAGCAGTAACCATTTAAAACATTGTTAAAGTAGTTAAATAAGTTCTCCAAAATATGTGCAGGTCCAGTTAACTTTATTAGGCAAGTTTTTTCTTACTTTTAAATACCTAATAATCCTTGTGCTCTGAAAGGTAATATCAAGAACAGCCCCGTAAGTGGGGTTGAAATATGTAACGTGGTAAGATGTGGTGTTCCACTTACTCCCCATCCCTTGCTCAGGAGGAGAACTTTGGCCTGCTCTCCTGTTTGAGAACAGGAGAGGGTGCTCTCCTGGGTGCAGGACTGACACCCATGGGGTGTTTCTTGACTTATGTAATAATAGGCTGACTGTCTCAGGTTATCACTGTGTTGGAAATGTTTTCAAACTCATTTTACAGAAGATGAGTATAACTCTGATACTAAAACCTGACAAGATTGCATCAAAAAGAAACTGGAGCAAAATTTCAGTTTAAAAAGATACATAAACATCCCAGACAAAATGGCCTTGCAGATAAAATGGATTCAGGCAGAGAACACTTCACCCTGTGGGAATCTTGTTTTTTTGTTTTTTGAAATGGAGTTTCACTCTTGTTGCGCAAGCTGGAGTGCCATGGCGCAGTCTTGGCTCACTGTAACCACCTCACGGGTTCAAGCGATTCTCCTGCCTCAGTCTCCTGAGTAGCTGGATTACAAGCACACACCACCATGGCCAGCTAATTTTGTATTTTTAGTAGAGACAGGACTTCGCCACGTTGGCCAGGCCAGTCTTGAACTCCTGACTTCAGGTGATCTCCCTGCCTTGGCCTCCCAAAGTGTTGTGATTGCAGGCGTGAGCCATCGCACCCAGCCTGGGAATCCTGTTCCCAAGAGGAAAAAAGGCAAGGATGAGTTCCCAACTTTAGTTGGAGGGACGTGGGGATTAACCTTTATGCTGGGATAGAATCAGAGGCATAAGGCCTGCTTGAGGTAAAGAGGTAACCCCAAGACCTCCCTTGCATGATTCAGAACCTTAAGGTTGTAGTTCCCATGAAAGAGGATCTTGTAAACATTGCCTGGGGACACAGCAAGGATTTGACTCTAGTGGTTCTCAGTGGGGGAGGGGGAAAAGTCTGAAAGAAATCAAAGCCCAGCTTGTGCCCCACAGAGTTCAAATCTTTTAATAGTATCACAGGGGAAATCTAGAGATTTGAACTTAGTATAAAAATTGGCCGCCGGCAAGTACTCTCCCGCAGACACCTGAGAGCAACATACACAACCTCATTCTGGACTTAACGGATTTTTCAGTTTCCCAGCTACGCAGATTTCTATAGAAAAACTGAGCTTTCGCCGGGCACGGTGGCTCAAGCCTGTAATCCCAGCACTTTGGGAGGCTGAGGCGGGTGGGTCACGAGGTCAAGAGATCGAGACTATCCTGGTCAACATGGTGAAACCCCATCTCTACTAAAAATACAAAAATTAGCTGGGCATGGTGGTGCACGCCTGTAGTCCCAGCTACTCGGGAGGCTGAGGCAGGAGAATTGCGTGAACCCAGGAGGCGGAGGTTGCCGGTGAGCCGAGATCGTGCCATTGCACTCCAGCCTGGGTAACAAGAGCGAAACTCCGTCTCAAAAAAAAAAAAAAAAAAAAAAAAAGAAAAGAAAAGAAAAGAAAAACTGAGCTTTGATTGGATGTGCTTACAGTGAGAAATTGTCAAAACGTAGAAGGAAACCTTTCACTACCAGTGAATCAGCAACACATAAAGAGGAGCATTAGTTCAAGACTTTGTTTATAACAAAATACATAAAATAGAATACATATTATAGAACATATAATATGTAAAAATATATAATAGAAAAATATAAAGTAAGTTTGGGAGTCTTCGAAGTCTTCCTTATTTATCCTTTGTATATTAAAAAAAAAAAAAAAAGAAGAAATTCAAAGTGGCAGAGGGAGGCTGAAAATACCACCTGCAACCAAACATTGCACACGTGGCGGAGGTGGAGGATGTGGTCTGTATGCGCAGCACGAATGCTTCCTAATAATGAAGCCCAGAGTTAGGCAGGCATTAACTACCTGGTTGCAGGTAGTTCTGGGGCATGTGGCAGGGAGAACTTGTCCCAAAAGGGCTGCAGAGAACACCTCACCCTGTGGCAAGCTTGTTCACAAGAGGAAAAAGCGCAGTGATGAGCCAAGCCAAGCCTCTGGTCATTCCTCTCAAACTTGCAATCAAATACATTTCTCTATATTCCCAGGAGAGAAGGGCTAGGAGTATACTGGGGGATAGAACCGCACTTCCCCACCATCCTGCAAATCCGAAAGGGGAAAAAGGCATTTCCCTCTTCACCTAAATAGCAAGTGATTAAAGGGGATAAAAGAAGGTATAGCAACTATAAAGGGCTGGGCGTGGTGGCTCACACCTGTAATCTCAGCACTTTGGGAGGACGAGGCAGGTAGATCACCTGAGGTCCGGAGTTTGAGACCAGCCTGGCCAACATGGTGAAACCCCACCTCTACTAAAACTACAAAAATTAGCTGGGCATGGTGGCGCGTGCCTGTAATCCCAGCTAGTAGGAAGGCTGAGGCAGGAGAATCGCTTGAACCCTGGGGTTGGAGGTTGTAGTGGGCTGAGATTGCATTGCAGCACTCCAGCTTGGGCGACAGAGCAAAAAGAAAAAGAAAAGAAAAAAACAAGAAAGTATAAAAAATGAGTACAAGCAAATAAAGTTTCAGGAAATAGAAAAACTAAAATTAAAAATCTCAGAAATAAACCTTAAAATAATAGGTAGATAAGTTAAAAAAAAATTCCAAAATGAATAGATCTTAGTAAATTCCCCAGGATTCAAAAAGAAGTTAAACAATAAAAAAATGTAAACAAGACACTGAAACATGGAGAAAAGATGAGTCCATTCCATCAAAAGTCCTGGCAGAGAACATGAGCATAAAGCCGGGCTCCCGGTTCTCACTGCCTTTGCCTGCCTGTGCCACAGAGGCTGGGGACTAACACCCTTACGCTCCCAGTGTTGCATTTAGCTAGGGCGGCCAGATTCCTTGCCTCTGAGACACGAGTGCAAGTGCAGTAGTGCTGCCTTCTTCTTCCACCGCAGGGTTGCATGTGGTTGATGGCTGTGCTTGCCTCCATGTTATGGTAATGAGAGAAAGACCAAGTGTAGCCTGTGGGCTTTGGGGCTGACGTATGCTTCCCGAAGGAATTCTTGCTGTGTGAGACGATCAATCCCAATTTATTTAAGCCACTGTAATTGGCTTTTCCATTACTTGTAGTTGAAAATATTTCTAACTGTTATTTGTTCCAAAAAGATGCAATAGACAGAATGGGGGAGATGGAACAAATTCATTTGTCAAACATACAGAAAAAAATTTAGAATACAAATACCAGTGTACCATTTGCTAAGATTTAAACAGAGTGATAATTTTGCTGTATTTGCTTTATCTCGGTTTTTCTTTTGCTGAAATTATTTTAAAATAAATTACAGACATTATGATATTTAACCTGTATATCCCTCAGTACTTGGTTCTAAAAAGAACCTTTTTCTATACAACCAGGATTCCATGAGTACATCTAACGAAATTAATAATTCTGAGCATCATCTAGTGCCCAATCTATATTCAGATGTCGGGGGAGTTCTCTGCCAGAATCCAGTGAAACACCAGTTACTGCATTTGGGTTTAATGTTTCTTAATTCAGTTGCAATCTACAGTACTACCCTACCCTTTTATGACTTTGAGGTTTTTTTTGTTTGTTTGTTTGTTTTTTGAGACGGAGTTTCACTCTTGTTATCCAGGCTGGAGTGCAATGGCGCGATCTCGGCTCACTGCAACCTCCGTCTCCTGGGTTCAAGCAATTCTCCTGCCTCAGCCTCCCGAGTAGCTGGGACTACAGGCGTGCACCACCATGCCCAGCTAATTTTTGTATTTTTAGTAGAGATGGGGTTTCACCATGTTGACCAGGATGGTCTCGATCTCTTGACCTCGTGATCCACCCGCCTCGGCCTCCCAAAGTGCTGGGATTACAGGCTTGAGCCACCGTGCCCGGCGACTTTGAGTTTTTTTTAAGACACCAGGACAGTTGTCTTACAGAATATCCTATATTCTTGATTTCTCTGGTTGTTTTCCAGTGGTCAGTTTTTTTTCCTGTAAACTGAAAGGGAAATCTAATTCAATTCTGGTTAAACATTTTAGGCAAGAACACTTTGTAGTTGATACTGTGTTCCTTGTTTTTGTTACACGTGGGGGCACATAATATCTGTTTTTTCCACCGTTAGTGATGTCAAGTTTTGTCCCTTGAATAAGGTGATAACAGCCAGAACTCTCCATTGTGGAGTTACATTTTTGCCTTTGTGACAAGTAAACTGTGAAGTTAGCCTTTGGCACTAGTGTGAATGTTCAGTTACCGATTGCCCTTTTGCCTAAGATTTCAGCATGTGTTGATGATTATTACCCTAATCAAATATTTCCATTGAAGTGACAAAATGGTGATTTCCCCAATTCTATCATCTCCTTTACACTTATTAGTTATCATTCTTTTATAAAGAAGCACTTTCCGTTAGGAACTGGGGTCATTTGGTTCCCCTTCTGGAATGGCAGTATGTATCCTTGATTCTTTCTCTCCAGTTAATGATTTCAGAGTGAGGGATTCCTGTTATGCTCACCTCCAATAACATCATATGAACCTTTTAGGAGGAAGATTCTATCTTGTGAGTACCATATTGGACTCATGAACTAAAATATACTCAAATATGCCCAAATCAATTACTTTACTTTCTTAAATTAAACTATTTTGAGATAATTACAGATTCATGTGAAGTTGTAATAAATAATACAGAGAGAACCTATGTACCTTGTACCGAGATGTCCCCATTGGGAACATCTTGAAAAACTCTAGTACAATATCACAAGGTTATTGACATTGATTATGTCAAGATGCCAAGTATTTCCATCGCTGTGATCTCTCATGTTGTCCTTTTATTTATTATTGTTTTTGATGCTTTAACTGTCCAAACTTTGGCCAGTAGAAACGGCTTCAAGATTCCTGTGTCTTTTTCACATAATCCCATTCTCTTTGATTTCATGCTTTCTGGCAGAACAAGATGTCTCAGAGTTAGCTGTACTTTCTGCCAGAGACCTGGAATCCACTATTTCTTCAAGGAGCCTTTCCTAGCTCGTGGCATTTCAGAAGAAAAGTCCAAGGGCTACTAGGGGTACTCAGTGCCACTCAGCTGTCATTGATCATGGGCTCTTGAAATGCACAAAAATGGAAATGTTTATATATTTCAAATTAATTAAAATATCTTTGACTGATGGGAAATACCAAAATTAACATTATATAACATTCCTGGATTTTTACTTAACATTAATTTCAAACTTTGTTCTCTTTCTCTACATATCTTTTTTTTTTTTTTTTTGAGACGGAGTTTTGCTCTTGTTACCCAGGCTGGAGTGCAATGGCACGATCTCGGCTCACCACAACCTCCGCCTCCTGGGTTCAGGCAATTCTCCTGCCTCAGTCTCCTGAGTAGCTGGGATTACAGGCACGCACCACCATGCCCAGCTAATGTTTTGTATTTTTTTAGTAGAGACGTGGTTTCACCATGTTGACCAGGATGGTCTTGATCTCTTGACCTCGTGATCCACCCGCCTTGGCCTCCCAAAGTGCTGGGATTACAGGCTTGAGCCACTGCGCCCAGCCCTTCTCTACGTATCTTTTTTCCTAACATACTTATTTGCTTTATGCTGTGCTATACATGAAAAAGTTTCAAAATATGATTATTACTGCGTACAATAAAGTCACTGAATGACTATGAATATTTATTTGCAGTTCTTGTGTCCTTTTAGCCCAGATATAAGGTTAAAGTACTGTTTTAATGTCATATGATTATGTATTTTTTTTCTTGTGGGGCTGTGTTACTAGTTTGACATCTAATGAGCTTCATTTGTTCTTGTTTGCTTTCAATTTTAGAGTTTTCTTTTTTGACTGAATTTTATTCTTTAAAATATAAGGATATTGTGGCTCAAAAGTAAAAACTATATAAAAATTGCCATCGCGAATGTATTGTTTCTGTATGTCCCTCTCTCTCCACCTCATTACTCTCCCCTCCCCTCCCATTCCCTCCCTTCTTTCCTTCCTCTCTTTCTTCCTTTCTCCCTCTTTCCTGTCTCACATAAAGCACGTGCATACAAATACTCCTTTTTTTCCATTCCTTTTCTTTGTAAGAGGTAGAAATTTGCTTTTAAAAAATTTTATTTAAAAATATAAGCCTGAGGTCACTCCTTGAGACAGCGGTCCTCATCAAGCCTATGGAAGGGGCATAGTACTCGAAAAGTGTGGGTCGGCCACAGTGTAAGCCACTACCCCTGTCCTGATGGATGTTTGCATTGTTTTCAATCTTTTGCTTTTGTAAATAAAGCCAGTAGGATAGCTTGTGCATAGTTGGTCGTTTGGTTTCGTTGTCCTTTGTTTTTGCCTAAGTGCATCTATACGAGAATTCATTATCAAAGGGTATCTTGGTAGCCAGGTATTATCCAGCGTTTCTCACTGGGGATTTTAACAGTTTGCAATCTCACCGGCGATGTGTGAGTGTGACTGTTTTCCATAGCTTCATCAGGAGAGTGTATGGTCTTGCTATGGCATTATTTAATTAGTGAATTATTTGCTTTTTCCTTTTTAAGAATGAACTTGAGAAACTTTTTCTGCGTTTAGGGGAAATTTGCATTTTTATTTTTTTTCTGTGAACTTTTCATGTGTTCTTAGGGTCTACCTTTTTGATTAGGTTATTCATTTCTTTTTCTTTCCTTTTTTTAATTTTTTTTTTTTATTTTTTGAAACGGAGTTTTGCTCTTGTTGCCCATGCTGGAATGCAGTGGCATGATCTCATCTCACTACGTCTGCCTCCCGGGTTCAATGGATTCTCCCGCCTCAGCCTCCTGAGTAGCTCTGTTTTCGTGCTGCTTGGCCCCCTGCCAGGAGGTGGCACTTTCCAGAAAGCTGTAGTAGTGTGGAGAGGGACCAGCTGTGAGTGGGGCCCTAGAACACCCAAGATTATATGCCGTTTGTCTTCTGCTGCTGGGGGGGTAGGGAAGGACCATCAGGTGGGGGCAGGGCTAGGTGTGTCTGAGCTCAGACTCTCCTTGGGCCAATCTTGTTGCGGATTCTGTAGGGGATGGGGTGAGATTCCCAGGTCACTGGAGTTGTGTACCTAGGAGGATTATGGCTGCCTCTGCTGAGTCATGCAGATTGTCAGGGAAGTGGGGGAAAGCTGGCAATCACAGGCTTTACCCAGCTCCCACGAAAACTGAAGGGCTGGTCTCACCCCAACCAGGCACTCTTCCTGCCCTGCGACAGCCGGAGTCCATTTCCAGGTGGAGGGTGAAACTAGCTTGAAAATCTGTCTGAGGCTATCTGCCTCCCAGCTTTGAGAGAAAGGGGCTTTAGTTCTTCCCTGGCCTGTGAAGTCTGCATACCCAGTTTGTGCCCTCGCCCCGAGTTCTGGCCAGGAGGCTTCTCACCCCATTCAAATTGTTAGAAAGTTCAGCTAGAGAATTCCTTCTCCCTGTGCAGTTTTACCCCTGCTCCTCTGACCACCCTCCTGATGGATTCCTGTGGTTCCAGGCAGGAATGGGCTTGTCGGGGACCCAGTAAGCTCCCAGTGCCTTTCTGCTGCTTCCTCTACCCCTGAACTTTGCTTGGCTGTCTAACCTGAGTCAGGTCCAGGTAAAGTCCGAAACTTCTCCCACAAACAGACCTTCAGCTTCTCCAGTGAGGGTGTATGCTTTGGAGAGGAGGGTCTCCCTCACCCCTTTACACAGTTGGGGCACTCACAGTATTTGGGGTGTCTCTGGAGCAACCCACTTCCTTCAGAGGGTCTGTGGGCCCTCTCGGGATTGCTGGTTTTTTCTTGCAGTTGATCTGGAGCTAAAATTCATAGTGCGAGCCTCCGCATGCTGCTCTTAGTTCTCTGAGTTATTATATTTGAAATAAGTCTCTTGTTTTATAGCACAAGTTTGAGTTTTGCTATGTGATCATGACATTTAATTTGAAAATCATGATATTTAAAAGTTCATATATGACTTTATGTTTCATTTTGAATGAAATTCACTGCAATTCACCTCTTGATGCCCGGGCATCTTATTCAAAAGTAAGGTAGTTGTGGTTGAGTGCTGGAGATTTCTCAAGAGTAAGGGGAGAGAGGAATCATAGTGGTTATGTTCAGAGATGCAGGGCAAGAGATTGTGGTGAAAACTGGAGGGGCTTAGTAGGAAAGATTTCAGGGAGCGGGTGGTTGTCTTCTCAGGGAGCCACAGGATTGACTGATATGGGGCTGGTTCCTCCAGGGAAAGACAATAATCTTCGTTCATTTTAGTAACCTGTATGGGAGTGTGGAGGTAGCAGAGAGTAAGAAGAATATCCGGATCTGGCAGACAATTTCAGGAAGAAAAATAGTGTAAGGGTTATTGCCAAGTTTAAAATGAGGAAACTGAGGCCAGTATAAGAAAATTAAATGCCAATTTATTGAGCTCCAGGGCGAGGTTCCATGGTCCCGGGGAAAGGGGACAGGAAAGTCGCACTTGACTTCCCGAGGCGTGCGGGTTTATAGTGAGTGAGGGTGTCTTGATTGGCTATGAGGGAACAGGAGGTGGACCAGCAAGCTGCTATTGGTAGGTAGGTGGGATTTCCGGTGAGCGGGCTGCCTCGGGGAGTGGGACCTGGACGTGGCAAAATGCTATTGGGCAGGTTTTGGTGGGGTTTCTTCTAAGTTTAACCGCGGGCTAGGTGCCAAGTGCAGAGCTCGATGTGGAGTGCCGAGCGGTGACGGTGACGTAGTTTTCAGGCGCGGTGACGTAGTTTTCAGGCGCGGTGACGTAGTTTTCAGGCGCGGAGAGGGATGGGCGTGTCCAAGCTCCGGCGAGGCAACCGGCCTTACGATAGTAAGTGTCCTGTGTGTGTTTTCTGATTTTGGAGAGACAGTCCGTGAGTGTCACTGGGTGGAGATTTTAGTGTCTGGAGTGAAGCCATCTCTGGCACAGGGAGCGAAGTCTTCTCCAATGCTGAGGTCTTGAATTTGGGACGTGTCCTCTAGGAGGTGGGACTGGGGTGTTCTTTCTAATGGGGAGTCACCTGAGCTGGTGTGGGCCTCAGAATTTGTCATAACTGGTTGAAACAATGGTCTACTGGAGAGTTTGGGTGTCTGGTTATAAACCAGTGAAAGCACCCAAATTGACAGAAATAAGACCAACAATCAAAGGAATGATGAACAGCTGTACCTGACGGGGTTTTGTTTTGGGTGGAAGTTTGGGTTCACATGGGTTTCATGTAAGATGAGCAGCTGCCAGGCCTGTGGGACAATGTACGGTTAATGAGTCCCAGGAGAGTCTATGTCCTTGTTCTGACCTACAGCCCTAAAGGGATGGGGACAAGACAAAAAATTTGTTAAAAAAAAAAAAGGTTAAGGCCTGGGGCAAACTAGAGGACTTTAGTTTTATTTGTGGTATTGAAGTTTGAAAAGGAGTTGTTTAAGGCCATCATGATGTCTCTTATTGAGACCAGTTATTTGGGTCCTTTCATGGACATGAAAGTTCTATTGAACGTTTCTCAAGAGCCCAGCGTGATATGTTCTAAGAAGCGAACCCAGCGCCTTGGTTACTATTAGTTAACAACTGTGACTCTGAAGGGAAGAAGGCGTGGCCTAGCAAGGCCTTACATTGTGGCCTTACTCTTAAGTGGAGAAGTGGGATTCTAATTTATACTTTGTGTGTATGTGAAGCATGGTATTATATATTAGGCATAGATGCTCTGACACAATAAATAATAAGTTAACATTTAAGTAAGTCTTTGGCACTTACAAATTGGCTTAATAAAATGGAACCTGTTGTACCCCCAGTTAATAGAGTTAATATTTTAACTATCTTTTTTTTTTTTTTTTTTTTTTTTTGAGACGGAGTTTCGCTCTTGTTACCCAGGCTGGAGTGCAATGGCGCGATCTCGGCTCACCGCAACCTCCGTCTCCTGGGTTCAGGCAATTCTGCCTCAGCCTCCTGAGTAGCTGGGATTACAGGCACGCACCACCATGCCCAGCTAATTTTTTAAATTTTTTTAGTAGAGACGGGGTTTCACCATGTTGACCAGAATGGTCTCGATCTCTTGACCTCGTGATCCACCGGTCTCAGACTCCCAAAGTGCTGGGATTACAGGCTTGAGCCACTGTGCCCGGCCTATTTTAACTATCTTAAGATACTAGAAGAGATTCCCAGATAATTTCTTTTTCTTTTTCTTTTTTTTTTTTTAACGTTGAAGGGGACAATTTTTTGGTAATGGCCTAATAGTTTATAATAAACATGAAGACAGGACCGGTTGTTGATCAGGGTATCCAGTGCTAAGATGACCACCTGGAGTTTCGGCCAAGTGTGTTGTGTTTGGACTCATCCTTTATTAGGGGCATCCTGGCTAAGGAATGAAAAGCAGCACATCCTGGCTTCACCACGCACAAGGGCTGGCAGTGCCGTTCACATAGTCTGTGAACTCCCTTTACTGACCATTCAGTAAAGGGAGTTCACAGTTAACCCACAGGGCTTCCTAAGTAGTCCAGGGGTTTGGGGAAGGGATATTATCTGCCAGCACCCTGGCATCTGGCAAGGAGCTCAGAACAGGGGAAGCCATGCCTTTCTGTGGGCAGAATATACCAGAGGACTCAGATTTGTTCCCATCTGTCTTAGGGGAGCCTCAGTAGCTGTGTTGAACTTGTGGGGTGTTTCTGTGGCCCAAAGCATAATGGGCAGGTGGGTATAGAGGGTCACAAGCTCAGGGTCTGGGAGAGCCTCTATGTTGGGAGAGCCCATTAAGTGGGGGCCAGTCATCTGTTGTGTTAATGCTGTATAACATGAGGCCAGAAATCCTGGGGCAACTGATGTCCATCCTAAATGATCAAGAGACTGCAGGCGGCATTTGAAAAGGTTGCAAAGACTCTACACTAAAGGCTTTGTTTTTTTGGTTTTTTTTGGAAGGTATTTACAGGAGTGTCTATAGACTTCAATTTAGAAGGAAAATTTATAAAGCAGGAATATGTTGCCACCAAAACCCAAAAGTATTAAGAAATATTGGTCTTAAATGTCATTAATGTGTGTATTAAATGAGTCTCCTTAGCTTAGAATGTCCTGGATGTACTCTCATACCAGTGCTCTTAGAGAAGGTGGATGTCATTAAGTTCTTGTCTAAAGATTGTGTGTGGGCCAGGTATGGTGGCTCAAGCCTGTAATCCCAGCACTTTGGAAGGCCGAGGCAGGCGGATCACCTGAGGTCGGGAGTTCAGGACCAGCCTGACCAACATGGAGAATCCCTATCTCTACAAAATTAGCCAGGCCTGGTGGTGTCTTGGCTCACTGCAACCTCTGTCTCCTGGGTTCAAGCGATTCTCCTGCCTCAGCCTTCTGAGTAGCTGGGATTACAGGAATGCCACCGTGCCCCACTAATTTTTGTATTTTTAGTAGAGATGGGGTTTCACCATCTTGGCCAGGCTGGTCTTGAACTCCTGACCTTGTGATCCACCCACCTTGGCCTCCCAAAGTGTTAGGATTACAGGCGTGAGCCACCATACCTGGCCATAACTTTATTTAATTACCTTTTTCCCCCTCTGTATCCAGGGGTTGTTCATAAATCAGTAAGTGATCTAAGGCTAACATGTTTGCTAGGCCTGGCAGCCACTCAGTACTTAAAGTTTAAAGTTCATCTCTTTTTTTTTTTTTTTGTGGACTTGTAGTAGCCTAAGCAACAGTCTCTCTCTCTCTCTCTCTCTCTCTCTCTCTCTCTCTCTCTCTCTCTCCTTTCTTTTTTATTTTAGTCTTTAGTTGCTTGAAGACCTTCTTTGTCTATGGTTAATAAGAAAAAAAGAGGGAGGAGGGAGGGCCCAGTGTCTCTAGGCAAGCTTTGGTCCCCATTTCCTTTTTTTTTTCCCTCCTTTTAAGTATGATCTTTAGAACAGCTTGCATTTCTAGGTGGCTAAAATAAAAATTTTTCTTCCTTCCTCTCTCTGGATGTTTACCTGACAAGCTCCTGGTGGTATGAGTAGCCTTCTGGTGTTCTGTCCTTACAGATTGTTATCTGAAAAAATTGGGGCGGTGCGGGGGTGACCTCTGTGTCTGCTGGCCTTGCAGGCAGCAGCTTCCTTTTCCAGGGTGACCCACTGGAGCTCTGCAGGTGGTGGGGAGCGGGGATCGAGGAGCCACAGCAGCAGGAACCGACAAGGGAGGTGCCTGCCTGGCAGCACGCACTCTCCCGGGGCCCGTGGGACGCAGGTGAAGTTACCCCCATTGGGGTTAGGGTTAGGCCATCTAATTCACCCTGGCTCCATTTTACCAACACCGTGAAGCCCAGTGTTGCATCACCCTCTCCAACTGTGGCTAAGGAGAAATCGCTGCCTCCTGGAAGCCTGCTGATGGGTTGTCCAAAAGCAGCGCGCCGCGTGCACTTCGCCAGGGACGGGCCCGCCCCCACCGAGGCCCCAGGCCACGCAAGGGCGCACCCGGCTCAGGAGACAACGTATCCTCCAATGGAGGCCGGCGACCGAGGGTCCCCACGGTCCCCTCAGCAAAGGGAAACATCCTCCTACCACCGGGAGGATGCAGGCAAAGAGCCGGCTACGGCCGCCGCAATTCCGGAGAGTCCCTGAGGCGATGCAGATGACAGCAGGACCCGGTAGCGCGCAGCGAGATCCAGCGCCAGCAAGCAGCGCGCAGACCAGACCTACTGGGCCAGCTGATGCAGCAAGGTAGCAAGCCCTCTGCTGGGGACAGACACCGGGATTGTGCAGTCCGGCTGACTAGGCCAATTCTTTGGAATGAAACTGTATCAATTTAGCCCGGCGACTACAGTCCTCAGCAGCTGAGAGGCCAGGATAAAAGAGCATCAGCATGGGATCCACCTGCTTGGGGCCCTTTGGAGCGGTTTCACCCTCAGGGATTAGATTTCAGGCACTGCTTCAGTGACACAACCTCAGTATGAAAATTTAAACGTTTTTGGTACTTACAGATCCTGGAGGGTGTGCACGCTCACACACACACACACACACACACACACACACACAGAGCACAGGCAGAGAGAGAGAGAGAGAGAGAGAGAGAGAGAGAGAGAGAGAGAACGAACCCTTGGGCTAATATCTTTATTGGGTTCAGACTGTTATCCAAATGGGTTTAATTGGTGAATTTAAAGCAAGAAGGCCCTGGTTCCAGGAGGTCCCCCTGACTGAGAGGCGGTTTGCAGGCAAATGTCTGAATGGTCCCTTGAAAGGAAGCAGCAGGAAAGTAGAAGCCCATTCGACTAGGCAGAAAGATGCCTCTGTGTTTTATCTCTGGCCACCGACTGGAGCCATTCTAGTAGAGAATAGTATTAGAAACAGTGTCAAGGCTGACTGAGCCCTGCTTCTGGTATGAGAAAGTTAAAACATGTTTTAAGATGGATGCCTGTCAGGTCTCCATGCACAAGCCTGGAGCCTGAAAGTCAAGTCTGAAATCCTGCTTGCCTTGGCTGATCGTCACCCCTTACCCCCACTCCCCACCACCGCGTTTGCCATTGTCCCTGATCGCCCAGCTGAGCTTCCCGGGACAAGCCCCTCACCCATCCCTCCCATTCACCCATCCTGCCGTCTTAACTGCTTTTCTGCCTCACCCCCACCAGCCACTGTAACTGAACTTAGGTAATGTATACTCCCTGCCCCTTCCCCACCACTATAACTGAGCTTACTCTGTAACTTTCCACTGCCCACCCCAAACCTATAAAACCAACTCATCCCACTGCCCTTTGCTAATGCCCTTTTTGGCCTTAGCTCACCCTCACCTGCACCCAGGTGAATAAACAGCCATGTTGCTCACACAAAGCCTGTTTGGGGGGGGGGGTGGTCTCTTCATTCAATGCACATGCTTTTAACAATGCCAAGGCAACATAAAATTATAAGCACTCACAACATGTTGATACTCAGTTCTGGCATTAAAAAAATGCTTCATCTTTTTCAAAAAGAGTTATAAAAACTTTTACTTTCTCTTGTGTTTTCTTAGCTTTTCTGCTCTTTTTTTTGCTGTTGATAATTGGAAATGTTTGAATTTTTATATTAGTACTTATCTTTTTATAATATCCATTCTTCTTTCCTTTAGATGATATTGACTGGATCTCTACTGTAAGCAAGAATATAATTTGTTTTGCAAATTCTTCTTTCCTCTCCTCCCTCTCTCTGTCATTCAATTTTAATTATTGTAATAATGCATATTCTCTTGCTTTGCTTTCACTCTCTGCGCCTAAATATATTTAAGCTTCTGCTATTTTTTTTTTTTAAGCTTGAAATGATGTCATTTGTTTCCCAACTCTTGTAAGTAAATGAGCGAGCTACTTATGCTTTTCCCTCTTTCTCTTTTTAGGTTGTGCTTTTTCTAACTTTGTCAGAGAACATGTTTCCATATCATCCTTTGACTCTTATCTCACTTTTGTTTTAGTCTTAGATCTTCAGCTGAATATATGAAACACTCACTACTCATCCTGTTTCACCAGGTTTCTCAGGTGTCAGGCTTCTCAAAGAGAGCTCGCGGGTCAGCATCCCCTGAGTTTCAGCACGTTCAAAATTGCTCTCCATGGCCTGAATATGTGAAAGAATCCTGCTTGGTTACAGAAGCCTCACTTCACACTTCCCTTGTTTTCTTGTAAACATTCCTCCATGTTTTCTTGTAAACGTTCTTCCATTTTGTTCTCTTTGACTCCCTTTTACTTTTTAAAAACTTGTGCTGTTGTAAAATACCAGTCATGGCCTGGTGCGTTGGCTGACGCCTCTAATCCCAGCACTTTGGGAGGCTGTGGCCTGCAGATCACCTGATCTGCAGTTTGAGACCAGCCTGGCCAACATGATGAAACCCCGTCTCTACTAAAAATACAAAAATTAGCCAGGTATGGTAGAAGGCAGCTGTAATCCCAGCTACTAAGGAGGCTGAGGCAGGAGAATCACTTGAACCCAGGAGATGGAGGCTGCAGTGAGATGGGGTCTCACTATTGCACTCCAGCTTGGGAGATAAGAGCGAGACATTGTCTCAAAAATAAATAAATAGGCCAGGCGCGGTGGCTCAAGCCTGTAATCCCAGCACTTTGGGAGGCTGAGGCAGGTGGATCACGAGGTCAAGAGATGGAGACCATCCTGGTCAACATGGTGAAACCTCGTCTCTACTAAAAATACAAAAAATTAGCTGGACATGGTGGCGCATGCCTGTAATCCCAGCTACTCAGGAGGCTGAGGCAGGAGAATTGCCTGAACCCAGGAGGCGGAGGTTGCGGTGAGCCGAGATCGTGCCACTGCACTCCAGCCTGGATAACAAGAGTGAAACTCTGCCTCAAAAAAACAAAAATAAAATAAAATAAATAAATAAATAAATAATACTAGTCATAAAGCCAGCTAGCGATTACAAAGATATGTGTAGTTACTTTAACACAAATTTTATTTTATTTGATTTATTGTTATTGCTATTACTATTATTATATGTTTTGTGAGACAGGGTCTCACTTTGTGGCTCAGGCTGTAGTTCAGTGGTGCAATCAGGGCTCACTGTAGCCTAGACCTCCCAGACTCAAGTGAAACCACCACCTCAGCCTCCTGAGTAGCTGGGGCTACAGGCATGTGCCACCATGCCCAGCTAATTTTTTGTATTTATCATAGAGAAGGGGTTTCACCATGTTGCCCAGGTTGGTCTCTAACTCCTGGGCTCAAGTGATCTGCCCCCCTCTGCCTCCCAAAGTTCTGGGATTACAGGCATGAGCCACCGTGCCCAGCTCACAAATTTTACATGAAATGACTTCCTATTACTTTTAGATGAGAAGGAAAAAACACATAGTTTGTGGTTCCCACAAAACTTTAACATGTTAATTTTAATGGGGAAAATAAGGTGCTTTTCTAGTTATCCACAAGGGGGAAGACTGATTCTATTTCTTTTTTTCCATGGTGAAGTAAAGGGTGGACTTCAATGCTTATTTACAGGAGGCTGTAAGATATAAAATTCCACATCGAAATAAGAAATCTAGCCAGAGGACAAGCTTTATACAGTATGTACAGTTGGAACTGTTCAAATATAGTTTCAGTGTAAAAAGTGCTACAATAACCACATTTAGAAGAGTTCTTCGTAGAGAAACAAGAAGACAAAATGCCAAACATAGTACACAACAAATTTATGCCTCAGCTGCATGACCTAAAAGTTAGAGGTCCCAGGAGTCCCACCCTGAACTCGGAAGGTACAGCCTTCAGAGGTAGTTTCTGGGACAACATTTTGATCTTCCTCTTCCTCTCCAGAGAAATACTTCTCAATTAAGTTTAACGAAGCCTTATACACAGACTCATTTTCATGGTTTTGTAGAGCTTCAATTTTGTCTAAGCCTCCACATTCTTCAATCATTATACTAAGTTACTTGGTTTCACGTAGTTTCTCAGCAGCCTGAAAGATATTTGAAATGGCATCCAGGAGAACCAGAATAATCTTGGTATCTTTTGCAATTAAGAGGTTCATCAACAGTTCTATTAAGTCACCATGAACGAGGTACACCATCTGTTCACCTGTTCCACCACTGGTCTAGTTGGTCACAGCCCATACAGCTTCCTTTTGTGTCTTAAAATCTGCCTTAGATTTAAGCACTGGTAAGGAATGGGACTAATCCATAATTCGCAACTTGCTGAATCTGGTCTTGACGGCCAGCTGTGATGTTTGACATTGTCATGTAGCTTCCTTCTGAATGTTAGTTTAGGGTTGGTGAGCAGGCTGGGAAAGACGGCGAGTGCTCCTGCATCGATCACAACCCGAGTCTGTTCATCTGTACCAGTGACAATATTCCCTACAGCTGTTAGTGCAGGAGTCACAATTGGCAATTCTGAAGCTCCTAGAAGCCACACAAGTTGGGGCACAACTCCTGTTTTCACAATCATGTCAATTCGTTCATTTGGACAAGCAATAAGGTAGGAAATAGCCCAGCAGGTATCTGCTCATACTTCTGGATCATCATGATGCAGGAGCCCAGCTAAGGTGGGAAGAATCTGCTCAATGGCATCTAACAGGGGTGCAGGATTCTTGTTGCAGCAAAGATTTGAAAGTGTCCAGCTAAGATTATGTAAGTAACCACATGCTAAAGATGACATATCAGGAACTGCAAGAAGAGCCAACAGTGGATCAGCTGCACCGTAATAATAACCAAGTCTCGGAACACTAAGCCATCACTTGCAGTGTTTCCTAGCACCCATACAGCTTGTTCACTGATGTGAGCATGGGGAGATGCCAACAGAGAAATGAATGCTGGGATGGCACCTCCTTCTACCACAGCCTCGGTTTGTTCTGATGTCGCAGAAGCAATGTTAGTGAGTGCCCAAGCACATTCAAAAAGAATGGGACTACAATCAATTCTGCCCAAGAAGGACACAAATTCTGGAATCAAACCAGCCCAGATTTTGTTGTCTATGGGGAGGGGGGCTGTTTTTCTCTAGGAAGTAGTTTCCCAGCAGCTTGAGTAGCTTTGAGCTGATTTTGCACGTTGCTGCTATTTATGCCTTTGATAATGCGATCAACAGACCAATTTGCAGTGCCCTGGTGGTTGCGGTTTTTCTGCAGCAGAGAAGTAGCACCATCAGGAAATGAGCTTATGTTTCTCCTGTTCAGCATCTGGTCATCCTTCTTAGCTTTCTTCAGCTCCACATTGACTTCTGTTCTGTGACACCTCATTTCTGTACTGTCTTTTCCCTTGTTCTTGAATCTGTTAGGACGAGCAGCTGGTGTATTAGCATTCTCATTGGTGGACATGGTCATGAGACAAAGGGAGAAAGCTGAGAAGTGGGCCTGGGCTTCCGCAGGAGGCTATGCAGGGATTGGCAGCTGTGGGGCGGCTGTGCTCAAAGCAACCACCTTGGTTCTGACTGATTCTGTCTTCTGGAAGGTATCCATTGGCTAATCATTAATGATTATTTATTTTATTTTACTTTTTATAGATTTAGGGAGTATATGTGCAGTTGTGTTACACGGATATACTGTGTAGTGGTGAAGTCTAGGCTCTTAGCAGTCTATAAATCACAGTAATTTGTTAAGATATACCTTGCAGTCTATTTTTCATATGTGTGCTTTATCTTTGCCATATGTAGATTCAGAACTTATTTTTTTTTCCCAGAAAAGTTTTCTTGATGATAGTTTTACATATTAATCTTAGGCTATTATTTGTTTGTTTCTTCTTCAGGTTTTCCAATGACATTTGTGTTAGATTGTGCTTGCATCCTGTTCTCTCTGCTTTCATTTTCTCAGCTTTTATGATTTCTGTTATGTCTAATACTGTACTTTTTTGTCTTCCTATTCTCCCTTCGCTACCTACTAATGCAATTTTTGTTTCTAAGATTTGACTTTGTCTCAAGTTCTTACTTACGTCAGTTTTCTTTCTTTCTTTCTTTCCTCCTCCTTCTCCTCCTCCTCCTCCCCCCTCCCCCTCCCCCCCCTCCTCCTCCTCCTCCTTCTTCTTCTTCTTTCTTCTTTCTTCTTCTTCTTTTTTTTCCTAGACGGAGTATCGCTCTGTCACCAAGGCTGGAGTACAGTGGTGCGATCTTGGCTCACTGCAACCTCTGCCTTCTGTGTTCAAGCCATTCTCATGCCTCAGCCTCCTGAGTAGCTGGGATTAGAGGCATGTGCCACCACACCTGGTTAATTTTTGTATTTTTGATACAGACAGGGTTTATCCATGTTGGCCAGGCTGGTCTCAAACTCCCAACCTCAAGTGATCCACCCACCTCGGCCTCCCAAAGTGCTGGGGTTACAGGCATGAGCCATGGTGATTGGCCAGTTAGTTCTTATTTCACTGTTTGTTCATCTGTTTTCTGAGTTGTAATTTTTATATTCGTGGTATTATTTAATATCTTACATTGCTTATTTAATTATTCTTTCAGGTGCCACTATGTTCCCTAGTGCCAGCCATGAAAGCTGCATGTGGTATACCTGGTCCAGCCACAGACTCTCAGGGAGCTGGCACCTGTGCCAGTGCCTGGAGCTGCCCACCCCACAGCAGCTGGCATGCCTGGCTGTGCACACTGGCTGGACTGAATGCTCACTCACGTACCCCTTGCTGCTCTGTGCCTGGCTTGCACTTGGCACGCATGCAATCCAGGGAGGCAGTTCTAGCTGAATGCAGCCTGCCAGTCCGAGTGGGCAGAATGACCCCAGTAAGTCCAAGTGATACTCGGGCAAAGGTGCCAGTGGCCACAGAGGTTTCTGGATGGCAAAGCAATACCCCCCAAATCCCGTGACACTGGGACTACATGCAGACCATCACACTCAGCTAAATTTTAGGGTTTTTTTTTTTTTTTTTTTTTTTTTTTTTGTAGAGGTGGGGTCTCCCTATGTTGCCCAGGCTGGTCTCAAACTCCTAGGCTCAAATGATCCTCCTGCCTCAGCCTCCCAAAGTGCTGGGATTATAGATATGAGCCACCATGCCCGGCCTGTTTTACTTTCTTGATAGTAATTTTGTTATTGCCTGATAGATTCTTCCTGTCTGCTGCACAACCAACATTAATCTGCTGAGACCATGACATTGCAGTGAAGAATGGGTTTAATTAACACTTGACTGGCCATGCCACATGGAAGACAGTTGTTACTCAAATCAATCTCCCCAGAAATTTGTAGACTAGGGTTTTCCAAGGAGAGTTTGTTGGGCAAAGGGGTCCGGAAGGGGGCATGCTGATTGGTTGAGGATGCAATCATAAGGGTGTGAAAAATGATCATTGTGTGCTGAGGCTGTTTCTGAGTGGGGGTTACTACAGGAGTCCAGGTCTAATGTCTAGCTAGGTCCATGTGGAACCATCTTGGTTGTCAGAAATGCAAAGCCTTAAAAGACACCTCAAAAGGTCAATCTTAGGTTCTACAAGAGTGGTGTTATCTGCAGGAGTAATTGGGGAAGTTGTAAATCTTGGGATCTCCAGAATAACGACTAGTAATTATTTAACTAGGCCTACATCTAGTAGAATTCAGGTGCTTTTCATCCTCCTAACTTTGTGGCCTTTCATTAGTTTTGCAAAGGAAGTTTAGTTTTTGGGACCGGCCATTATCATTTAAACTGTAAACTAAATTTCTCCCAAAGTAAGCTTGGTCTATACCCAGGAATGAATGAAGACAGCCAGCCTGTGAGACTAGAAGCAAGATGAACTCAGCCATATCAAATATCTCTTATTGCTGTAGTTTTGCAAAGGCAGTTTCAGTTTTGGTGTCGCATTTGAGAAATAGTTTGCTTCTTCTCAGCTCATGAAGACATTATCCTGTATTTCTTACAGAAACTTGATTTTCTCAGCTTTCATGAAGTGGGGGGCCAAGGTTTCTTCTTTTTGTTTGGCGAGGTGACACAGCACCATGTACCTTTTCCCACTGAATTGCAATGGAGTTCCCTCTCTCCCCATTAAGGTGTGGGAGACTTGTGGGTCTGTTTCTGAACTCTTCTTCCTATTGCATTGCTCTGTCTCCATATTCTAGAATCAGTACTACACTGTCTTAATTTCTGTAGTTTTCTAATAGGCTTTATATTCATAGTTTGAATAGGTGAGCTTTGGTCTACTTCCCTATGTCCTTGGGCATCTCGGCTCTTTGTATTTCCATACAAATTTTAGAAGCAGCTTGTCTGCTTGGAGTGAGGCTAGCCAGTGGGGAAAAAAAAGAAGAATCAGCTTGTCAATTTCCACAACCCCCAACCCCAGCACAACAACAAAAAACCAAGGGAGTTTTACTGGGATTACTTTTAGTTACATTGAATCTATATATCAATTTTGGGAGAATTGACATCTTAACAACATTAAGTTTTCCAGTCAGTGAACAGGATACATCTTATTTACTTAAGTATTTCAAACATTTTCTTATTAATATTTTGCGGTTTTTGGTATAAAAGTCTTACACACTTCTCATTAGATTTATATAGTGACCTTGGTAAATTATTTTACAAATAGTCTGTTTCTAGGTTTATTTGAATTTTACCAGTTGATTTTTCTCATTTGTTTTGTTAATATGATCAACTACATTGACTTTTAAATGTTAAACTAGCCTTTTATTCTTGAAATAAACTGCCCTTGTTCAAGATGCATTATCCTTTTTTATATATACTTGCATTTGATTTATTAAAATTTTCTCCTGTGTTCATGAAATATATTAGTTTGTGATTCCCTTTTTAAAAATAACGCACTTGTAGGTTTAGAAATAAAAATTCTGATGGCCTCATAAAATGTGTTGGAATGTTATTTTTTCTTTTTATTCCCTCTCTCTCTTTAAGAGTTTGGATAAGATTGGTTTTAGTTTTTCTTAAATGTGAAGGAGAATTCACTAATAAAGCCATATGGCTTAAAGTTTTCTTTGTAAAAAAGCTTTTTAAAAAATAAAAAACAACAATTATTACAGATTCAATATCATTCACATTTTCTATTTCATCCTGTGCCAGTGATGCTATATTGGGATTTTGAGGATTTTTTAATCTCCATGTAATCTAGTTTTTGATACAAAATTTACAGAATGTATGGGCATGAAGTTTTTCATAATGCCTTTTTAATATTTCTAAGATCTCTGTGATTTTTCCTTTTCTATGCCTGATACTGATAAATTGAATTTTCTCCTTTTTTCCCCTTGATTAGTCTACCTAGGGACTTATTAATTTTATTAAAGTTTCCTAAGAAGCAACTTTGACTTTGTTGACATTTTATATTTTATTGATTTCTTCTATTTTATTTATTATTTCCTCCTCTTATCCTTGGGTTTAATTAATTGTTCTTTTCCTCATTTATTGAGATGGAGGCTTACCTCAGTGATGTTCAGTCTTTTCCTTTTACCTAATATGTGTAGTTAAAGCTATTAATATTCCCCAAAGCACTTTTTGGTATACACCACAAGTTTGGTTTATTATATTTTCTTTATCTTTCAGCTCAAAATAGTTTCTATTTTTTTCATTGTGATTTTTAACTCATGAGTAATTTGAAAGGTGTTGCTTTTTTATCTTCTATTTATCTTTCTCTTACTGAGCACTTAATTCCATAGTGGTGAAAGAACATAATATAAGATCTAAATCATTTGAAATTTGTCAACTTGTTATATGAACCTAGGATATGGTTCCATCTTGTGGTCTATGGTAAAGGTCTTATGTGAGATTTATATATGGATATATAGACACACAGGTGTGTTGAAATTTTCCCAGTTTCTGTGTGTGATGATGAACTACACGTGTTAATTTGACTGGGCCACATGATGCCCAGATAGTTGGTTAAACACTGTTTCTGGGTATATCTGTGAGGGTGTTTCTGGGTAAGATTCCTATTTGAAGGGGTAGACTGAGGAAAGCAGATTGCTATCTCTATTTTGAGTGGGCCCCACCCAGTTTGTTAAAGGCCTGAACAGAATAAAAGGCTAAGTAAGAAAGAGTTCTTTCTCTGCCTGTCTTCAGTCTGGGACGCTGGTCTTCTCCTGCCTTTGACTAAGACTCAGACTGGAACTGTTACCATCAACTCTTCTGGGTCTGAACTTCTCAGCCTCCATAGTTGCATGAATTAATTCTTTATAATAAATCTTTCTCTTTCTTCTCTCTGCACACACACACACACACACACACACACACACACACACGCAATTTGTTCTGTTAATCCCTAACTAATATAGCTTTCATAGTTTTTAAAAATTTTATTCAAGTAAGTCCTTGTATGCTAACTCCCAAATACATATCTTCTAGATGAGTATTTCTATTGGTTATTTTTTTCTCATAATTATCTTTAAGTTTTTCCTTTTTTATGTGCCTCATCATAATCATTTTTTTTTTTTTTTTTGCAGACATTGTGGATTATAATTTTGGAGATTCTTCCTCTAAAGATTTGCTAAATTTTTTTCTGGTGGACAGCTCATGTACTTATAGATTACTTGATCCTGTCAAAGTTGGTTTGGGTCTACTGGGCAGCATTACTTTCAGTTTTGCTGTTAGTGCTACAGCACAGCCCCTATGCTAAGGTGTGGTCTTTATGTTAGAGGATCTTTGGGGTGTTGCTTTTCTGGCTGGAAACCTGTGGCCAGTCACCTTTGCTCAAGTTTACTTGATCCTGTGGGGCTTGTTCTGCCCACTGAGGCTGGCAGGCTGTGCTCAGCTCACGCTACCAGCCTGGATCCCATGCCTGCCAAGGGAGACTGTGTGGAGAAGCAAGAGGTATGTGACTGAGCCTGCTGTCCAGCCACTGTGCAGTGAGACATGCTGGCCACCGGAGTGGGTGGGCAGCTCCAGGTGCTGGCCTTCTGTGAGGCTGTGGCTGGACCAGGTGGACCGCAGGCAGCTTCCACAGCTGGCACCAGAGAACATGGTGGTGCTTGGAAGCTTAGAGACACCAGGAACCACAGAGCTCCAAAGAGGAAGTCACAGACCTGGCTCAGACAGTTCCCAGGTCTGAGGTCCCCAAAGGGCTATAGCTCTTCTTCTTTATTCCTGCAATTTGGTGATCAAGGGGTATGTTTCAGCCCTGTTGGTGTTATAGCTCTTTCAGCTCCAACACTCGACAAGTCCCCACCACTCGATGGGTCCCAAGTTCTTGTCCTGTGACCAGGAAGAATGAGGTACACAGACAAGTGGAGGGTGAGCAAGGTAAAGAGAAGCTTTATTGATCAATAGAGTGGCTCCTTTCCACAACCAGGGTGTCCCGACAAGTGTTCAGCTCCTGGCAGAGAGGAGACCCTGAGGTGGGAAGCTTCTCTGTGCAGGTAGGCGGTCCCATTGTCTGCCTGGCTCTCAGCAGAGAGGCAGCCCTGAAGTGGGTTGCTCCTCTCTACAGCTGGTTGTCCTGATGTCTGCTCTGCTCTGGCTGATCCTGGGGCTTTTGTGGGCCCTGGAGAGGGGGAAGTATGTGCTGACTGATCCATGGGTGGCCATGGGCGGGCCTGGAAAAGGCACCACAAATTCTCACTCTGGTCCACGGGACTGGCAGACTGGCCCTCAGCCTTCAGGCCCTCCTTGGCCTGAAGGTGGGGCCTCACCAGGGACCTGCCCCTTTTATTGTTCAATAGAGCTCCTCACCTTTAAGGGTAGAATTATTCATTTATATATATATATGTATATATAAATGAGTCATATATATATTCATTGAATGAATTGAGTTATATATATATTCATTGAATTATATGTGTATATATATTCATTGAGTTATATATTCATTTATATGTATATAACATATATAACTTAATGAATATATATATAACTCAATTCATTCAATGAATATATATATGACTCAATTATTTATATATACACATATATATATATATCAATGAATAATTCTACCTTTAAAGGTGAGGAGCTCTATTGAACAATAAAGGGGGCAGGTCCCTGGTGAGGCCCCACCTTCAGGCCAAGGAGGGCCTGAAGGCTGAGGGCCAGTCTGCCAGTCCCGTGGACCAGAGTGAGAATTTGTGGTGCCTTTTCCAGGCCCGCCCATGGCCACCCATTTATATATATATATATATATATATATATATATATATATATATATGTACACATATATATACACATATACATATATGTATATAACTCAATAAATATATATATAAATATATATATATAACTCAATGAATATATGTGTGTGTGTGTGTATATATATATATATATATATATATAATTCAATGAATAATCCTACCTTTAAAGTTAGGTATCTATATATACATATATATGTATAACTCAAAAAATAATTCTCAATGAATATATATTATTTTATACACACACACACACACACAACTCAATGAATAGTTCTACCTTTGAGGAGTGGGGAGTAGAAAAGGGGGACTGGTGGGCAGAGGCCTGTGGTTCCTAAATCTCTAGTTGAAGAAAAAAGCGGATGAAAAAGGAAGATTTTGCAGCCAATGGAATTACCCCAGAACATGAAGACAATGATAACAGTAACAACAGTACTAATCATAGCAGTATCAATGATAAAAATGTGTTCTTTGGGCCTATTTTAGTTACTTATAAAACAGAGAATAAACTAAGTAATCCTTAACTTCAACTTAGCTTTGAAGATCCACTGTTTCCCATTTTTCTTTTCTTTTTCTCAAAAAGAGGAGCATAGAGGTGGTTTAGTGATATTATGTTAATCCCTTAGTATTCACTAGTCATTTGTGAGCCTGTCTAGTGTGAAAGATGTTCTTGATGCCAGGAACACAAAGGTGAATGAAATTATCTTGTTTCTGGTTCTCACGGAGCTTTGTATATCCCACTAATTACATTCTTCAGGACTGGGCCGTGCAACTAATTATTCATTACATGTAATTTATAAATTCTAGGCTGAATGAACTGCTATAGTTTCGGTCATGAGGTCAAGATATTTAAAAATCAATTTGATATGTGAATGTATTTTCCTTACTAGGTGCCATGAAGAATGCTGGAAACAAAACAGACTTTGGGGATCATTTTTGTTCAGCCTATCTCGTGTTACAGGTGAGGACAGAGTTCTCTTTTTCAGTTTGGATATTTTCAGTAAGCATGTGGTCTCTGAGCTTCATTGGTGTTGCATACATTAGCAGCTTATTCCCTTTTATGGATAATTAGATATGTATGGATATACCAAGATTTGTTTATCCCTTGACTTGTCTATCAACACTGGGACTGTTTCTTGATCTTGGCTGTTGTGAATAAATTCTCTACCAACCTGTTTAAAAAAAAAAAAAAAAGAATTCTAGGTAAATGAAGGAGTAATAGAGCCAGAATTCAGGCTTGGTAATTACCAGCTCTTCCCACTGGGAGGCAGCACATGCAAATGTCAGAGCTTGGCCTTTGGAGTCAGGCCCTAATTTGATTGCTAGTTTTGACATGATCTGTGTAATCTGGGGCAAATGACTTAACTTCACCAGGCTTTAGTTTTCTTAAATAATAATAATAGTATCTTTGTTTTAGACCTGTTATGAAGATTAAAATGAAATAAAATACTGTACTGCATTGAGGGGAGAATTTGGCACAAAATAAAGACTTACTTAGTAGCCTTGTTAGTTATCATACTTCCAGTACCTTTTAAATGTAATTGTTTTCATTTTCATGCTAATTACGTACTTTTTGAATAATGTGTACATTTGCATTATATGTACTATATATGTCTCACACACATGCTTCTTTCTTGATGGTCTGTTATTTTGCATCTCAACTGCTTTTCATTTTGAGAATTCCAAATTTTTCTGCTTTTTTTGCTTGACTACTAAGAAAAATTTCACCTCTTTCCTGATAATAATTCTGGCAATAATTCAGGCATGACAATTAGAGGACCTGGTGAGGTTTGAGGACGACATTCCATGAGCAAACACCACCCCAGAACAGGTTCTACGTATTGAAAAACCAACTTCAGTTTTTACTCTAGATACAGTTCTTGTCTTTGTTAACACTGGTTCTAGTTTGCTCCATTATTAATACCACCATCTGTAAGATTCTGGCTTTCTTGGCATTTCTTCTGTTGAAGAGTCTTGCAATCTTAGTGACAATTGTCATGGGGGCTATTTTCAGTTTCTATGAAGAGTATATTGGCCAGGCTACCTTACCTGTATGTCTGTGTGTATTAGGAAGCGGAGGAGGGCAGATGGAGTGAGGGAAGATGGGACTTTTGTGGGCAGGTAGATTGGATGTGGGGAAAGTTTCAGTGCTGATGGTAAACAGTTTAAAGCCAAACCAGATGTTCCAATCAACCTTGGTTCCCAGTTCAGGACTGCTCATCTGTGCACATGCTCAACAAATTCTGAGTCTGAACTCTGCCCAAGTGTGCATGACCCCTTGGGGTAGACAGTGGTGGAAAAGATGACGCAGCCTCTCCCTGGTTACCCACTGTAAATGTCACCCAGAGAAAGCGTGGGAGGCTATGTAGTGTTTATTTCTTAAAAACCAACTTCTGTTATTACTCTAGTTAAAGTTCTTATCTTTGTTAACTCTCTTTCCTTCTAACCTTATTAACTACCTTAAATCGTTTTTTGAATCAAAGTGGTGATGCAAGTAAAATAAGCCCCTATTAAATATTCTCTGTGATTTTAATATCCATCAATTATTAAAGACATGTATGACAAAAAGAGTGAATCATACAGTGTTGACATTGGAGCATTTTTGACTGTGATGCATGGTTCTATTTTCTAAGATCAGGAAAGGAAATGAAAATATTTGGCAAATAAGGAGAGTTGGAGGGGGAAGATTCATCTCACAACATTTATATTCTCTGTGTTATTTTCAGACTTCATGCCTTTGCCATTGGTTCTAGTTTGCTCCATTATTAATATCACCATCTGTAAGATTCTAGCTCTCTTGGCATTTCTTCTGTTGAAGAGTCTTGTGATCTTAGCCTATGAAATAAAAACAAATGGGGGATGTTTGAGTTGGGACCAGAAAGTAAATTAATTTCTGCTTATTTAAAAGGGTGCCTTGTGCATTCTCTGCTGCACCTCTTTCTCTTCTGTTTTGCACAATGTGTACTGATCACACGTTATGCTCTTCCTACATGATTTCTGGAATACAGAACATTGGTTCAAAAGAAAAGATGTGACAGCAGGGCAAGATCACAACTCTAAAGAAAACTTTGCAGGAAGGAAATCAAATGGGAAATGCTAATAGAGCCTATTCATTTCTGAGAAATGAGTTAGAATGTATTTTGGCTGCAGGAGAGGGGTTGTTTATTGTTCCACATTTATCAAAGGTGTTAGGATGGAAGCTGTATTAGGCCATTCTTGCACTGCTATAAATATCCAAAACTGGGTAATTTCTATAAAAAAGAGGCTTAATTGGCTCATGGTTCTGCAAGCTTTACAGGAAGCATGGTGCTGGTATCTGCTTGGCTTCTGGGGAGGCCTCCAGAAGCTTACAATCATGGCAGAAGGGGAAGGGGGAGCAGGCACATTACATGGTGAGAGCAGGAGCAAGACACGGGGTGGGGGGTGCCACACACTTTTTTTTTTTTTATTGAAACAGAGTTCTGCTCTGTCACCCAGGCTAGAGTGCAGTGGCATGATCTTAGCTCAGTGCAACCTCTGCCTCCCCAGTTCAAGTGATTCTCCTGCCTCAGCCTCTGGAGTAGCTGGGATTACAGTCACCTACCGTCACGCCTGGCTATTTATTTTGTATTTTTACTTTTTTTTAGTAGAGATGGGGTTTTACCATGTTGGCCAAGCTGATTTCAAACTTCTGACTTCAGGTGATCCACCTGCCTCGGCCTCTCAAAGTGCTGGGATTACAGGCATGAGCCTCCGCCAGTGCCACACACTTTTAAACAACCAGATCTGGCAAGAACTCACTCACTATTGCAAAGACAGCAACAAGCCATGAGGGATCTGCCCTCACAACCCAAACAACTCCCACTAGGAATTATAGCACTGGGTATTAGAGCTCAACAGAGATCTGGGCAGGGACAAATAGTGAAACCATATCAGGAGCCAAGCAGAGTGGTAGACTGTAAAAGGTGCATGAATGAAAAGGAAAAACAGACAAAATAGGCAAATCCAAATGAGCAAAATTTGCACTGGAAAGTCAACCAACAGCCTCTACATAAAGTCAAGAAGCAGAGCATGCTTACTGGCCATGAAATCCCAATATGTTTTGCTGGTTCCTCAGCGGGGTGCTGGACTCTAACTGCCAGTAACACTGCTGGACCCTGGCTCCTGAGTGGGCTATTGAATGGTCTCTTCAGTGGAGAAGGTAAAGGGTCTTCCTCGAATTAACTTCATTTTCAGTTTAGCTCTATAACCGAGTACAATCCTCTGTTGAGCGTTGGCTAGTTCCTTGATTAGGTGTAATAGTTATTTGTTCTGTAAGTATTGGACTTGTGTTCTCAGGTGGCAAAGTTGGAGATACCTCTGGAAAACAAGAACTACAACAAAAGAAATGCAGTTCTGTGTAAGATTGCTTTTATCTTTCTGTTGAGTTTGCCCCATTTTTAAATCAAGGCAATTAATAATAAAAAGGATGTAAAGACTCGAGTTATGTTGGAAAAATTTATTTCCACTTAAAAATCATGCCTGGATCACAATGATTCAGTTTATGTAAGCTCTCCCACTCCCTTCCATGAGAATTGCTGTTGGCCTCCAAATACTGGTACACAAATGATCAGATAATCAGGCCTAGAAATTAATGAGTTTACCAGATTCACATATCTTCAGGCATCTGATATGTTAAATCCAGACACAGTCTTTCCATAAAACCAGCAGTTGTATTTGAATGTGTCCTAGGAAGGAAAATGATCTTTTCTATGTCTAGAAATCAACAGAAATACATGACAGTGAACTCAACAAAGATAAATTTCTGAAACATTTACTTTTTCTTGCTGGAATATGTCCAGATGGTGGTTTAGATGACTGAATAATTCAATGTTTAGCCAGAAATGGGTCTGTGGCAAGCCAGCAATGGAAAATAAACAATCTTTTCATTAAGGAAGACACAAAATCATGCTGAACACATTTTCTTAAGTTAAAAAGTATAGAACAATAAGTTCTCCACTTCAGAATCAATATAGCAAAATACAGGCCAATAAACAGAAAACCAAGGTTGTAATTACCTTGCCATTTTATTGATTCCATCCAAATCAGAGCTGTTAGGCCTGAAAGGTTCAAAATGTGCCTCAGTGTCTTGGCAAGTTAAGTGTGAGAGGCAGAAAGGAACCGAGGCACCAGCCACCTATTAAGTCAGTTGGTCGTATTTAAAGAGACTTGGTTGGTCCTTTGGTATTAGTGTAATCCACCCATCATGAAATGTTGCTACAAACATGAATAGACCTTGTAAGTCAAAGTTAGAGTCCTCCAGTTCCATCACCACAGGAAAATCTCAGTGTTTCAGTTCATTCCCATGGGGAAGATCTTGGGTGAAGTCAGGGCCGGAGGGGTGAGTGGCAATATGGCAATGACAGAGAAGGTCAGGAGGTAGGATGAGCTGGAAGATCAGGGTGTCCACTCGTGGGGCTTCTGTTGGAGGCCCTGGGCCAAGGCATTCTATTCTGATGGGGTAAGCTGCGCTTTCTTAAAGTTGGCAGGAGCTGACTGTGAAATAGACCTGACTGAATTCTGGCAGAGGGAACTTCTTTTTCCTTCTTTATTCAGACCAGTGATAAGTGGGGCATAATTTAAAGATAGCAGGAACCCATTTTAAACTCTGTATTTTTTCTTTTTCTTGTTTTTCTTTCTCTCTCTCTCTCTCTCTCTCTCTCTTTTTTTTTTTTTAATGAGGTCTTGCTCTGTTGCTCAGGCTGGAGTACAGTGGCATGATCATAGCTCACTGCAGCCTTGAACTCCCAGGCTCAAGTGACTTTCTGCCTTAGCCTCCTGAGTAGCTGGGATTACAGGTATGTGCCACCATCATACCTGGCTAAATTTTTCATTTTCTGTAGAGAAGGGGTCTCATTGTGTTACCCAGGCTGGTCTTGAACTCCTGGGCTGAAATGATCCTCCCGCCTTGGCTTCCTGCTGGGATCTCCTGCTGGGATTACAGGCATGAGCCATGATACTCAGACTTTTTTTTTTTTTCTTTAAAAACCGATTCTGGGATGCCTGGGCAAGATGGCCAAATAGGAACAGCTCCTGTCTGCAGCTCTCAGTGAGACCCACACAGAAGGCAGGTGATTTCTGTATTTCTAACTAAGGTAACTGGTTCATCTCACTGGCACTGGTTAGACAGTGGGTGCAGCCCACGAAGGGCAAGCCAAAGCAGGGTGTGGTGTTGCCTCATCTGCGAAGTACAAAGGGTCAGGGAACTCCCTCCTCTAGCCAAGGGAAACCGTGAGGGACTTTGCCATGAGGGACTGTGCTATGTGGCCCAGACACTATGCTTTTCCCACAGTCTTCACAACCCACAGACCAGGAGATTCCCTCAGGTGCCTATACTATAAGGGTCCTGGGTTTCAATCACAAAACTGGGCTGCCATTTGGGTAGACACAGCTAGCCTCAGGAGTTTTTTGTTTGTTTTTTTTTTTTGGTACCCCAGTGGCACCTGGAATGCCAGCAAGACAGAACTGTTCACTCCCCTGGAAAGGGGGCTGAAGCCAGGGAGCCAAGTGGCCTTGCTCAGTGGATCCCACCCGCACAGAGTCCAGCCAGCTAAGATCCACTGGCTTGAAATTCTTGCTGCGAGCACAGCAGTCTAAAGTCGACCTGGGATGCTTGAGCTTGGTGGGAGGAGGGGTGTCCACCATTACTAAGGCTTGAGTAGGTGGTTTTCCCTTCACAGTGTAAACAAAGCTGCCAGGAAGTCTGGACTGGGCAGAGCTCACTACAGCTTGGCAAAGCTACTGTAGCCAGACTGCCTTTCTAGATTCCTCCTCTCTGGGCAGGGCATCTCTGAAAGAAAGGCAGCAGCTCCAGTCAGAGGCTTGTAGATAAAACTCCCATCTCCCTGGGACAGAGCACCTGTTGGTATGGGCAGCTGTGGATGCAGCTTCAGCAGACTTAAATATTCCTGCCTCCCAGCTCTGAAGAGAGCCGCAGATCTCCTGGCACAGTGCTCAAGCTCTGCCAAGGGACAGACTGCCTCCTCAAGTGAGCCCCTGAGCCCTGTGCCTCCTGACTGGGGGTCAGGGACAGTGACAGATACATCATACAGGAGAGCTTCAGCTGGTGTCTGGCAGCTGCTCCTTTGGGATGAAGCTTCCAGAGGAAGGAACAGGCAGCAAACTTCGCAGTTCTGCAGCCTCCACAGGTGATAACCAGGCAAATAGGGTCTGGGGTGCACCCCCAGCAGACTCCAGCAGACTCCAGCAGACCTGCATAAAAGGGCCCTGACTATTAAACAAACAAACAAACAAACAAACACCTAACAAACAGAAAATCTGGTACCAAAACAGATATATAGACCAATGGAACAGAACAGAGGCCTCAGAAATAACACCACACATCTACAGTCATCTAATCTTTGACACACCTGACATCAACATCAACAAAAAGAGTGTACATACAAAAACCCCATCAGAAGATCACCAACAGCAAAGACCAAAGGTAGATAAATCCGTGAAGATGTGGAAAAACCAGCACAAAAAGGCTGGAAATTCCAAAAACCAGAATGCCTCTTCTCCTCCAGAGGATCACAACTCACTAGCAAGGGAACAAAACTGAACAGATAATGAGTTTGATGAATTGAAAGAAGTAGGCTTTGGAAGGTGGGTAACAACAAACTCCTCCAAGCTAAAGGATCAAGTTCTAACCCAATGCAAGGAAGCTAAGAACCTTGATAAAAGGTTAGAGGAAGTGCCAACTAGAATAACCAGTTTAGAGAAGAACATAAATGACCTGATGGAACTGAAAAACACAGCATGAGAACTTCGTGAAGCATACACAAGTATCCAGAGCTGAACTGATCAAGTGGAAGAAAAGATATCGGAGCTTGAAGATCAACTTAATGAAATAAAGCATGAAGACAAGATTGAACTCCCATTCACAATTGCTACAAAGAGAATAAAATACCTAGGAATAAAACTAACAAGGGATATGAAGGACCTTTTCAAGGAGAACTACAAACCACTGCTCAGGAAAATAAGAGAGGGCTCAAACAGATGGAAGAACATTCCATGCTCATGGTTAAGAAGAATCATTATGAAAATAGCCACACTGCCCCAAAGCACTGGTACCAAAACAGATATATAGACCAATGGAACAGAATGGAGACCTCAGAAATAATACCACACATCTACAACCATCTGATCTTTGACAAACCTGACAAAAATCAGCAATGGGGAAAGGATTCCCTATTTAATAGATGGTGTTGGGAAAACTGGGTAGCCATATGCAGAATGCTGAAACTGGACCCCTTCCATACACCTTGTAAAAAAATTAACTCAAGATGATTTAAAGATTTAAACGTAAGACCTAAAACCGTAAAAACCCTAGAAGAAAACCTAGGCCATACCATTTAGGACATAAGCATGGGCAAAGATTTCATGACTAAAACACCAAAAGCAATTGCAACAGAAACCAAAATAGACAAATGATATCTAATTAAACTAAAGAGCTTCTGCACAGCAAAAGAAACTATCATCAGAGTGAAAAGGCAACCTACAGAGTGGGAGAAAATTTTTGCAATCATCCATCTGACAGAGGGCTAATATCTAGAATCTACAAAGAACTTAAACAAATATACAAGAAAAAAACAACCCCATCAGAAAGTGGGCAAAGGATATAAACAGACATTTTCCAAAAGAAGATATTTATGTGGCCAACAGACATATGAAAAAAGCTCATCATCACTGGTCATTAGAGAAATGCAAATCAAAACCACAAGATGACATCTCATGCCAGTTAGAATGGCGATCATTAAAAAGTCAGGAAACAACAGATGCTGGAGAGGATGTGGAGAAATAGGAACACTTTTACACTGTTGGTGGGAGTGTAAATTAGTTCAACCATTGTGGAAGACAATGTGGTGATTCCGCAAGGATCTGGAACTGGAAATACCATTTGACCCAGCAATCCCATTACTGGGTATATACCCGAAGGATTATAGATCGTTCTACTATAAAGACACATACACATTTATGTTTATTGCAGCACTATTCACAATAGCAAAGACTTGGAACCAACCGAAATGCCCATCAATGATAGACTGAATAAAGAAAATGTGGCACATATATGCCATGGAATGCTATGCAGCAATAAAAAAGGATGCATTCATGTCCTTTGCAGGGACATGGATGAGGATGGAAACCACCATTCACAACAAACTAACACAGGAACAGAAAATCAAACACCACGTGTTCTCACTCATAAGTGGGAGTTGAATAATGAGACACACGGGCACAGGGAGGGGAACATCACATACCAGGGCCTTTCAGGGGGTCGTGGGGGGGCAAGTGGAGGGAAAGCATTAGGAGAAATGCCTAATATAGATGACAGGTTGATGGGTGCAGCAAACCACCATGGCACATGTATACCTATGTAACAAGCCTATACATTCTGCACATGTACCCTAGAACTTAAAGTGTAATTAAAAAAGAGAGAGAAAAAAAAACTGACTCCTAGCATTTACAAGATCTATACAGCATTGAAAACTGGACATGGGCCCTTTGGTTTTTAATCTTTGGTAACAGTTATCAGATCACAGCTTCGATTTAGCTAAAATTTTGGAAGTTAAAAAATTATTTGTAAACTGACAAAAATCATGTCACTCAAAATAAAAACCACTGCTGTGATTCTGCACGCTTTCCGGTGCTTCCCTGGGTGGGTGCTTGGGAGGACCTGGCAGGCAGAAGGGTCAGAATTGTCATGACTGTCCATTTAGCTCTACTTCCTCCCAAGTTTCCTACTTTTGCCTTCTGCATATTTTAAATATCAGTAAGAGGTATTGGATATGAGCAGTCTCTACAGGTCATCTCAGGAAGGTACAGTCTGGATCTATGGCCGAAAGGCAAGTATAAATGACCCTGAAGCCAGACCCAGAATTCAGAATCACATGTGATGCCAAAGTAGGTTCAGGATGGAGCTATTGATAAACTTATGGCCAGACCAGAATCTGAGAGGTGATTGTTGAATAGATGCATCTAATTTTATGTGTGTATTACAAAGGAATATTTGTTATCATGCAATTTAATATTGGTTGCCATAATTATGACAGACTTAATAACACATACCCCAATAATTTAAAATTATGTATGATTCTAAAATGCTCATCTGGAGTTCACTGCACTGTTGATGCAGGAAAATGGTTTGCAAAGCAAATTAATAATTTGAAGAGAAAGAAAACTAACATTTGGAACGTGCTGGGTATGGTGCCAGATCCATTCGTCATTTATCTCATTTAATTCTGATAAAAGCTATGTGAAGTGCTGTTCTTCGTCTTCTATTTTTCTTCCTACAGATTAGGAAACTGATGCTCTTAAGGTAAATAACTTGCCCAAGTTAGTAGTGAGTGGGACCTGAAGCCCAGCACTTCTAAGTCCAAAGCCCGAAACTAATATTTTTAAGAATGAATGGTAACAGCCTGTTTTCAAACACTTGAGAACCTGCCTTCACAGTGGTCTCTATCTGACAACACAGGAAGTGTCTGTTATAATATTTTAAAATATGTTTATTATAAAACTAAGATGTGTGGCAGCTTAAAGTCGACTGGCTTGTAAAAGCATTGCATTTCAAAGGAACCATTTACTCTGAAATTTTCAGCTTTACTAAAGAGTTCACTGTGACTAAGTAGTTAAAGAAATTCAAATTCGAGTTTAGGAGCAACTCAGTTCAGGTGCAGGGCTGGCCGTTAGAGCTCCCAAATGTAGGCGATAGGGATTGTTCCAGGGGCTGGTGATTTATCCTGCGTTTCATTCACAATGCCTGTGACTTAAGTCGGCCCAGGCAATCATTAATCATCCACTTTTCACTCTTTAGCCTGGGGCATGGGGGAACCGCCTTCAAATTTATCCTGTCTAGGAGGATGTGCCCACAAGCAGAAGGCTTGTGGCGCCTTCTCCCCCCCTCTCCCCCTCTCCCCCTCTCCCCCTCTCCCCCTCTCCCCCTCTCCCCCTCTCCCCCTCTCCCCCTCTCCCCCTCTCCCCCTCTCCCCCTCTCTCTCCCTCCCTCTCTCTCTCTCTTTCTTTTTCTTTTTCGACGAAATCTCGCTCTGCCGCTAGGCTGGAGTGCAGCGGCGCGATCTCTGCTTACTGCAACCTCTGCTCCCGAGTTCAAGTAAGTCTCCTGTCTCAGCCTCCAGGAAATTGGGTATTTCTTTCCACATCTCGATAATGATTTCTGCAGCCGCAGTACCATTTCTGAGGGGCAGCCGCTGCGCCGCCCCCCGGGGAGCACGCGTGCCGCCCACTCCCCCTGCAGCCCGCGGGCCCTTCCTGGGTCCTGGTTTTAGATCCCGCAGCATCGGTAACCGAGCGGCCCCACGGCCCAGGCTCCAGGCACGCTGCACTTCAGGAAGCACAGGCCAAGGGGCAAAAATTATGACTCCAAAAATTATGGAGGGGGATTCCGTTCATCAACCCGGTTAGCCTTTGAAATGTCTATGACCGTGCCCCATTCTTTCTCGTGCGCACGCGCACACACCGCGGAGCCGTTCATTCTCGGTGCCGCACCTCAGCCTCCTTTCTCCCACGTTTTTCTCAGCTCTCACTTCCATCACCGCACCCCACTTTCTCTCTAAGTATATTACCCTATCCTCCACGTGCTTTTCCTCTTCTTGCTGCTGATCCCCAGGAACTGGTGTTGCAGGTGGGGACGTTGGATAAGGGCTTAGATGAGGAGCACAGGATGGTTTTCTTAGGCGGGCAAGAGTCCGGCTGCCTCGAACATTCCCAGAGTAGTAAGTTTTATTAATAACCGCTGCTGGCAAAGCCCTCGGCCCCTGCCCTAGCTCAGCTCCGTTTCGCTGCGTGGAGGTGGAGTGAGTGCGCCTCCTGCACGCAGGTGTCACCGTGCAGCCCCACTCGCCCTTCCTCTGCGCAGTGCTAAGCCTTTTCTAGCATAGATGGCATTGCGTGGCATTTCTCCTCTAGTTTTGTTTGTGGAGGTAAATCTGTACTTTGAAATGCAATGATCAAACTCAGCCTATTTCCAATATCCAGAGTGTCGGTGCCTCAAAATAGCCAAAGTATAAATATTTATCCAATTTTTTTTTTCTAATCGGAAAAGCTTAAAAATGAAAGCTTCACAGAAACATATAAAATAGAACTATAAAAGGTCTCACATTCAAGGGATCTTTTCGTCCACCTTTTGGTTATGCATTCCTGGAGATATTTTCAGTATACACACTATATTATAAAAAAGGGAAATACTATAGATACCACTTGGAAATTTGCTTTTTTTTCTCAGTTACAATATTTATATCTTGGACATTAATAATGTCAGTTCCCAAAACCAATCTTCACGCATCTCAGGGCACAGGACCAGTTTCTTCACGGGATTATTATTTTCTTTCTTTCTTTTTTTTTTTTTTTTGGAATATACCCTTTTTTAAAAATTAGATTTTTACATTGTGTAAATAGAGTAGTTTTGGAAGGAATTCACTATTATGTGGTGCTAACTGAAGGCAGAAAGTATCTGCCTTTAATCTCTAAGATAAAGTGCAAAAATGAAGCAAGATTCTTTCCTAAAAATAAATCACACCACCCTTAAACCATTGGGCACACATTTCTGAAAGTTTTATTATTATTATTTTGGCCTTGAAATTTAAAAATATTAAGGATTTAGAAATATTGTGGTCCAGTCTCAAAGTAACTAGATAATATTAACAAATGGACATTTTTGTGATCATTAAGTATCTTTTACTTTATTAGGTAGGAATCTAAACCTCCAGACTGTTTTATCACATACATTAAAAGAAGTCCATGAGAATTTCAAATTAAGTGAAGAATTCTCTTTCAGCTTTGGGATGCAATGATCAAACTCCAGACTATTTTGTCACATACATTTTGAACCTTTCTTCATTGTCTATTCAAGTCTAATCTTTCTGCCACTTGGCCTGTGAGATTGTCACTGACCATACCGAGTCTGTCAGGGAAACCTCCTCCTCGTGGAGATGTATTCAAGACATCTTTAAATAAACAAAAGGACAGTCAAAGGGGCAATGAAGATGGGTGTTGTGAAGTGGCTCACCGATTAGCCATCTGGGTTAGATATTCGGGAAATGTGAGGGAGGGAGTTTAGTTTATGAGCACTTTATTTTTTCTGTGAAAGACTATTGCTGACATTCCCAATCCCTAACCTATCTGATCCATCTCCAAGGTCTGAATCGTTCAGGGGTTTGTCTTACCACGCAGACATGACAGCAGCCTTTTAAACCCATGGCTGGAGATGTCACTGTGATGACTGGCCTCGGGTGCTCTATTGAAAGGGTTCATGTTTCTCGTCGCTCTAATCCCAGCCTGCACCTAGGAAAATACACATCACCTCTCTGCCAGTGTTCCCTGCCAGCAGCTTTCTTATCATAATATTTTAGTTAGGAATCTGAGGAATGGGACGCAGCAGCCATAGATCTTCACCGGTAAATTATCTGGAGACGCTCACTGTGCCCCTCTGTCCTCAGGTCCCACATGAGGGAGTCTCCAGAGTCCCTGAGCAGAAACAGGAGCTGGGGTGAGGGGTTCTGAGTGAGTTTCTTCAAGACGTTCACCAGCCACTGTTCTGTCTTCGTTTTCCCAAACACCATGTCTCTGCCTCAGCACACTGGACATGCTGTCACTTGATCCTTCAAGTCTTCTTGGCTTTGGGAAAGGAAACAAGCAAATGTTCTTTTCTTCTCCAAATGCACCTTTCCTTTCTCCAGGCTCTCCTTTCCATCCATCAGTGTCTCTAGGATCAGAGGACTTTGTTACTCGCTATGTCCTTCTCATGCTTTGGAGTGTCTACCATAAGCTTGTTGACCAGAGTCCTGTCTGCCACCCAGGTGCCTCTGTGCACTCCCCTAGAACTGGTTCATTTGTCAGCAAGAGAGACAGAGAAACCGCAACCATCACAGAGGTGACCAGATCAAATGGTGCCCTTTAGCAGGCACCATCTCATGGGATCCTTGCAGCGTCTGTGAGGGAGTCTGTACTGTGGTGCTTTTTTAGGAGGAGAAAGCCAAGGCACTGAGTGAGTGACAGCCCCACAGAGACAGTGCCCATGATCATGAGCTCTGAGACTAACTCTCCTTAATTCACCTGAGTTCACACCATCTGCTTCAAGTGTAGCTCTAATGGAAACATTGACTTTACAAAGAATTATTAGTCAAAAATTTATGTACACCTCAAAAATAACAAAACTATATGTGTGTCTTTTTTTTTTTTTTTGAGACGATTTTCGATCCTGTTGCCCAGGCTGGAGTGCAATGGCGCGATCTCGGCTCACTGCAACCTCCGCCTCCCGGGTTCAGGCAATTCTCCTGCCTCAGCCTGCTGAGTAGCTGGGATTACAGGCACGTGCCACCATGCCCAGCTAATGTTTTGTATTTTTAGTAGAGACGGGATTTCACCGTGTTGACCAGGACGGTCTTGATCTCTTGACCTCATGATCCGCCCGCCTCAGCCTCCCAAAGTGCTGGGATTACAGGCTTGAGCCACCGCGCCCGGCCTCTCACTCCCTTTTAAGACTCGGAGTCTCGCTGTGTTGCCTAGGCTGAAACTCTTGTGTTCAAGCAATCCTCCCACCTCAGCTACCAAAGTTCCTTGCACTATAGGCATGAGCCACCACACTTGGCTGGATCTCTCTTTTCAGACAAGAACAAAAAGTACCACTAGGTTTTTCAGCTGTGGGCTGCATTATGGAAAATGCTCACAGGTGTGGGCTTTATAAACCGATACTGCTGCAAAGATGAGCGAGACCTTACTAATATCTATTTTTTTTTTTTGTCAGGATCCTTTTATTATGGTCCTTTATAATCCTTTTATTGTGATTCTTCATACTGTCCCAGTTCCATAGTATAGTTTATATAGAATTAAATTTGAATGGGCCAAAAGTATATATAGTTTACCACATTTAGCTCCCATTTCGATAATCAATTGACCGAACCTGCTAACCTGAACTGTGGTGGCACGCTGGTGTTACACAGCAAAACTAGCTGCAGGTGTTCGGTCTCATAATTTGGTGTTTCATGTGTGCTAGCTAATCAATTAACAATTATGGATAAATTTTCTTTATTATTGTTTTTTCCAGATAGGGTCTCTGTTGTCCAGGCTAGAATGCAGTGGCACAATCACAGCTCACTGCAGCCTCCACCTCCTGAGGTAATCCTCCCACCACAGCCACCTGAGTAGCTGGGACCACAGATGTGCACCACCCTATCCAGGTAATTTTGTTTTTCATTTTTTGTAGAGACAAGGACTATCTATGTTGTCCAGGCTGGTCTAGAAGTCCTGAGCTCAAGGGATCCTCTTGTCTCTGCCACGCAAGGTGCTGGGATCACAGGAGTGAGCCGCTGTCCCCAGCTGATAACATTTTCAGACACAATATTAATCAGTGAGATAAGACACATAGTAGTTTAATGAGCTGCATCTTGAGTGGCTGTGCTTAATATAATCATGAAACAGCAGCCTTGACAGCTAAAGAGAGGCAAACCTTCAGGTCAACCAAAAAGAAAGGTAATTACCACCTATGCCCTGCTACCCTCATATCTCATATTTTGTAAATTCTCCTTTGATTATGTTTTGAACCAGTGTAATGAAAGTGCAGAGCTTAAAGTTTTCTGAAGGTAACTCAAAATTGCATGGGAATTTTCTGGAAACTTTGTACCAAATAAGCAATCCAAACGAACCACTTTGATGAAAAATTCTGGTCTTGTCAGCAAAGATCAAAATCAGTAGGTACATCTAGTTCTAGGAGGTGACAAAACTCCTAAACTCTACAAAGTTCAGGAGATTAACACATTGAAGAGGTTAAGAGCAAATTGGGAGTTTCACAAATCTGGAAGAAAGTGACTCAAGTCATATATGTTGACTTAGAAAACTCTAACATTGATTCTCCCTCAATGAGAACACCTCCAACCCATATGTAATTTTTTTCTAAGAGAGTCTCATATGTATTATTTTCATTCAGGTTTAACCTCCTTATTACTAGATGCTTACTGTCATGTTTGACCAGATGACACCAAGAAATTAAGTTTATCCAGGTTAATTTCCTTTTATTGAAGGCGTAGGTGGTCACCAAGCATCAGAAAAAAATATATATACTAGGATAGCTGGAGAAAAAAATTAGAACATTATATGATTTCCAGATTATCTAGTGGGTAGAAGGAAGGTAGGGGACAGGTGATGATATAGCTGTGCAGTAACAATTACAGAGCTAAGTGGCAGAGGTTCATTCCCAAGGTTGAATTGGGACAAACATGGAAAAAAATGTGAAAATAGGCCGGGCACAGTGGCTCATGCCTGTAATCCCAGCACGAAGGTGGGTGGATCGCTTGTGCTCAGGAGCTCAAGACCAGCTTGGTCAACGTGACAAAACACTTGTCTCTATAAAAAATACAAAAATAGTCAGGCATGGTGGCATGCGCCTGTAGTCCCAGCTGCTCGGAAAGCTGAGGTGCCAAATAGCTCTGGAGCTCTGGATAGGACTTCCAGTACTATGTTGACTAGAAGTGGCAAGAGTGGGTATCCTTTTATTGTTTCTGATCTTAGAGGAAAAGCTTTCAGTTTTTCACTGTTGAGTATCATGTTAGCTATGGGCTTGTGTTTCAGCCTTTATTATGTTGAGGTACATTCCTTCTATATCTAATTTGTTGAGAGTTTTTAAAATCATGAATCAACATTGCATTTTGTCAGAAGTTTTGTCTACATCTATTGAGATGATCATATGATCTTTATCCTTTATTTTTTTAATGTGGAGTATCACACATGTCAATTTACATATATTGAACTATCTTTGCATCCCATGAACAGATTCCACTTGGTCATGCTGTATGATCCATTAATATGCTGTTGAATTTGGTTTGCCAGTGTTTTGTTAAGGATTTTTGCATCTATGTTCATTAGGGATATGGGCATGTAACTTTCTTTTCTTGTAGCACCCTCATCTGGCTTTGGTATGATGGTAATTTGGTATGAGGCTAAAATGAGTTTGAAAGTGTTCTCTGTTTTTTTTGAGACAGAGTCTTGCTCTGTCACCAGGCTGGAGTGCAATGGTGCGATCTTGGCTCGCTGCAACCTCTGCCTCCCAAGTTCAAGTGATTCTTCTGCCTCAGCCTCCCAAGTAGCTGGGATTACAGGCGCGCGCCACCATGCCCAGCTAATTTTTTGTATTTTTAGTAAAGATAGGGTTTCACCATGTTGACCAGGATGGTCTCGATCTCTTGACCTCGTGATCCACCCACGTCAGCCTCCCAAAGTGCTGGGATTACAGGCGTGAGCCACCACGCCCGGCTTGATGTGTGTCTTAAAATCAGAAAATTCACCGAGACTGGAAGACTTCACCAGGTAACACTTCCTGTTACTTGAGCTGTGTATCTAGACAGGGTTTTGTTCTAGGAATTAGCTAGATTTCTCTCCCACTACAGATAACTTCTGGGAAGACACTTTCATTAAAGTCTTTTAATTGTAGGTTTTTACTACTCTGACTGTTGTAACCGAGCAAGTTGTAAGGAAAGCACCCTGCTCTGAGATTGAATCAGGAGTCCTTTATTGCCAGGGATCGAGAGACGGCTAATGTCAAAATTCTCTCCATCCCAAAGAAGGGGCTTGATTCCTTTTTAAACCTTGCTTAGAGAAGCGGGGGTGGCAAAGTGGAATTTTACAGAAGCAGAATAAGCAAGTTAGATAAGGAAGCTGGTAACCAGGAGGCAGGAGGTTCCTACAGTTGCTGGTTACCAAAGATATTTCCATACAATCATCAAGGAGGTTTGCGGGGGTACTTTCTATACAATCAGTCACCAAGGAGGGGGTTTTTCACAATAGAAGGTGAGCTTGCCAGGCAAGACGCGGTTACATCAGTTGCAGATACCGAGAGCATCGTGACCCAGCTATGCACCCAAAAGACAAACGACAGGGAGGGAGAGGCTAAGATGGAGTTAGTTAGGCTTACACAAGTTAGTCTATCACTGACATACTTCTGCCTGGAGCTCCATGTAACTAAGTATAAGCAGAGTGTCCTAGGCTCACAGCCAGACAGAGCTTATAGAAGTCCAGAAAATGCAGGGTTTACAAATGAAACATATAAATAGGGAGTGGGACAATAAAACAGTTGATATCTGGGCACACACCACCAAGCTCAGCTAATTTTGTATTTTTAGTAGAGACGAGATTTCACCATGTTGAGCAGGATGGTCTCAATCTCTTCACCTGGTGCTCTGCCCGCCTTGGCCTCCCAAAGTGTTGAGATTACAGGCATGAGCCACCGTACCTGGCCAGTGTTCTGTCTTTTTAAAGTTTTAGGCAGAGTTTGAGAAAGATTGGTGTTAATTCTTCTTAAATGCTTGGTTAGAAGTCATCTATGCAGGTGTCTGGTCCTGAGGTGTTTTTCGTTTCTGTTGAGAGGTTTTTGATTACTGATTCAATTTCCTTAATCAGTATTGGTTTGTTTAGGTTTTCTATTTTTTCATGGTCAGTCTTGGTAGCTTGTATGTTTCTAGGACTTTATATAGTCTTAAATTATTCAATTTATTCATAGTAGCCTCTTATGATCCTCTCTTTGTGTTTCTGTGGTATCAATTGTAATGTCTTCTGTTTCATTTATAATTTTATTTGAATCCACTCTCTTTTATTGGTTAGTCTAGGTAAAGTTTTGTCACTCCTGTTGATTTGTTTTTAAACAACTTGTAGTTATGTTGATTTTTTTCTATTGTCTTTCTAGTCTCGATTTCATCTATTTCTGCTCTAATCTTTATTGCTCCTTCCTTTTGCTGACTGTGGACTTAGTTTGTTCTTTTTCTAGTTCCTTGAAGTATAAAATTAGTTGTTAATATTTGAGATCTTCCTTTTTCTTAATGTAGATCATCATCAACCGTAATTCTTATCAAGTGCTTACAATATGTTAAATGTTATATCAAAGTCTCCACTATAATATGATATAAGGTGTGAAGAAATTCTCAGTAAATCTAAATGGTAATTTGTTTCATTGTGTTAGAAAGAAAAGTCTGGCATCTTTACTGAGTTTCAATTCTGATGCATGCAGATTTTGTTCTTGGCTGGAAACCTGAAGTGGGTGAATGAAGTTCTAAAACAGTAAGACCTTGAGAAAGGCTTGGGGAACTGCACTGAAAAATCAGAAAAAGATGGTTTGGTCCTGATGCAAATAGAGGAGGCAGGTTGGGCCAAAGGGGTAGTTGCCACAGGTCATGGCTGGGCGTAAGTCTCAACTCTGTAAATCTGTAAATTCAATCTCCTTCACATTGTGGGACAGAGCATGGGCAGACTCACCATGAGCAAAACTCACAAAAAAATTATGATGGATGGGAATCATCGTGTATTAGTCTTTATGAAAGATTGACTGCCAAGCCGAGCAGAATACTCTTGTCAGCTGATCATATAGTATCAGGAGATGAAGACACTCAGGAAGCACAGGTATCCTTAGAAGTTGCCTAGAGCCTGGCATGTGGGCACATGCTGAGATGCTGCTAATGGTTCATGCTGTTACCCAAGAAGCACAGGAGACCACTGACAAATCCTGATTTGCCTTTTCTACATTTCATATCACATAGTTCACATAGCCTTTCTGAAGATTAACTAGAGTGTCTGTTCTGTTCTGTTTGGTCATTTATTTCATTTTTAGCCTGGCTTCTCCTGATTCTGCTTGGGAGGTATCACATCTTTTAAAGGGCAGATGACATGTTTCAACAGATCTGCATTGATTTTATGAGTTTAGCTCTCAGATCAGGGGTTGAAGGTGCCTACCTGATGATAAAGAGCATTGTTGCAGAAAATTATATTCCTTTGTTCCACGAAGGAGAAAGTCAAGGCTCGCAGAATTTACCTGCTCTAAGGACAGAGTGAGAACTGAATGCAGGGATCAGATCTGGTGACACACACCAGTGCCCTTGGCCCCAGTGACTTGATTACTCTGTTGATCTGAGAAGGCCAGAGTGGAGGGCAGTGGGTTGCCTTCTATTTGCTTTGTAGGAAGAACTTTCTGCTGGGGAAAATTGGCAAGCTCTGGGGATAATGCTAAGAAAGCTCCAGTAAGCTAGCTTTTCTCTAGAGACAGCAGAGAAAGGTGATCTGAGCATCTCATTGATAGGCATGCAAGCCAAATGTGGCTGATTCATACTCTATTAGTTAGTGGGCTGCAGCAGTTCCTCCAAGAAAGCTCTAGGATGTTTCTAATGCTAGGGGGCCTCAGATGCTTCCAAAGGAGTGGGAAGAAACTAGCATTAACCAGGGTATAATGAAGAACAGTTGCTTGAGAATAAAATATTTAATATGCTCTATTCTTTTTTAGAACAAATCCACAATTCCATATCTCAAATCTTTGGAAACAGATGTAGTTTGAATTTCAGAATATTTTGAATTTCAGGAAGAGGCATGCAGCATGTGTTATATACTCCTAATGGTATTTGGGGCAGCATCCTCTAAAAGTATAAATATTTCAGTAGTGAAACATACAAATAGTTGCATCAGGTGGGATACGTAAAGGATATGAATAGTCTGTCATCGGTCCGGTTCAGGTTTTGCAGCCACATGAATTTGTTTTAATGTAGCTGTGAAAGGCTTTGTGGGTCTCAGAATTTCAAATAGAAGACTGTGGAGCAGTGTCATTTTTAATGTGATATTTTAATCTGGACATGTTTCTGATCAGTAATTAATTCAACAATTAATATTTTCAAACATTTGCATGAGAAAAGCCCCCAAACTTTGTGATTCTAGTTTATCTCATTCTCACTCTATAACTGTTTCCCGACCTCTACTGTGCATCAAATTGTCTGCAGAGTTGGCTAATTGTGTTTATTCCTGGGCTTCCTACACAGGAATCTGCCTTTAAAGAACACAGTGGATGACTCAGATGCAGGTTGAATTGGACCCCATCAAGGGGCACTGCTGCCATTTGTTGCTCCGAGGTGCACCCTACCTACCTGCAGGTCCTGGAGCAAAAGTTCATCTTGCAGAAGTGACTGCATCTCCGTGGCAGTAGATAGCCTTTGCATATACTCAGCCCCATCTACCCCCTTGCCTTAAAAGATGCCTGGAGGAGCTTGTCCTGGGGCATGCTGGGAAGATTAGCTAGGCAGGGACCCAGGAACCAGGAGCATAAGGTGACAGCCCAGATGCAGGAAGAGAAAAGAGACTTAACAGTAGATTCTTGCTACGTGCCGGATGCTTTTCAGAGGCCCAGTTATTGAATAACCACAACAGGGGTACACCTGGGTGGGGTGTGGGGGTGAGGTTATTCCATTTTTTTACTGGAGAAACGAGATCAGAGAGATGAAGTCACTTTGTACAGAGGTGAGATTCTAGTATATTTGGATCCAGTCTTCTACCCTTGCTTCCCTCCTTCCTCTCCTCCCTTCCTTCCAACAGCAAACACAGACTTTTGTGCTGATTACGCTGCTCAGTCATTCGCATCAGTGGTCTATGCCAGGCCCCTTCCTTGTTTTGTTTTATTTAATTATTTTTCTCTTCTTTTCCCCCAACCTCACTTGCATTTTCCTTCCTTCCATATCAACTGTGCGTCATGTATCTTTGTGAACTCTACTGGGTCTCTGCAAGAGTTCACACCTAAGACAGTAAATGTATATGAAGAATTGAAACATTTTGGAAACCCTGTTATTGAAGATTTTGGGTGGTGGTTCTCTTCCAAAGAAAAAGAATTTCTCAAAAATTTATCATAATTCTTAGGATGGGAGGTTTGGATTAACGTTTAAGAGGGTGTCTGACCTAGCAAAGTGAATGCTCCAAAAATCTCTGGCTACAGCTGTCCTTAGGACTGAGGTTAGGGAGGCACTGAGCTACTCACAAGCATGGAGTTGAGAGGCACGGCTTGTTTTAACCCACACTAACCACACGGGGGAGCTTTAAGCCTTTTCTGTACAGCCCAGTCGCCCCTCTCCTTATTTTAATGGCGCTGTGGCAAGGACCACAGTCAGGTTTTGGCCAAATGTACGCACCTTTTCCAACAAGACCACCAAATCTGGTCATCTGAGGTGGCACTAAAAATTAGCGTCAGTTTAAATTTAAGCAGAAGAACATTGTAAGATTCTCTTGTATGGCCTGTGTGGAACAGGTCGTTTTTGCAGCTAAAGAAAGGAGATTTGCAAATAAACCCCAAACTGCATTTGCTCTATTTTATTTTATTAAGAAAAAGATTTTAAAATATATTATTTTTAAAAAAGAGACGGGATTTCACTATGTTGATCAGGCTGGTCTTGAGCTCCTGGTTCCAAGAGATCTTCCTACCTCAGCTTCCCAAAGTGTTTGGGATTACAGGTGTGAGTCACTGATTCTGGTCAGATTTTATAATATCACTAAATATAATTTGTCCCCAAGTTTGGAAGAGAAAGGATGCTATTTCTTTTCTTTTCTTTCTTTTTTTTTTGACATGAAGTCTCACTCTGTTGCCCAGGCTGGAGTGAAGTGGCATGATCTTGGCTCACTGCAAACACCACCTCCTGAGTTCGAGTGATTCTCCTGCCTCAGCCTCCTGAGTAGCTGGGATTACAGGTGCATGCCACCACACCCGGCTAATTTTTGTATTTTTAGTAGAGACAGGGTTTCACCATGTTGGTCAGGCTGGTCTGGAACTCCTGACCTCGTGATCCACCTGTCTTGACATCTCAAAGTGCTGGGATTACAGGCATGAGCCACCACACCTGGCCAGGATGCTGTTTCAGAGAAGTCTTTGAGTTTTTTAAGAAACTTTTATGTTGTTGAAAAATCAAATATAAAAGTAGAGAAAATAGTAGTAGATCTGATATATCATTATTTTATTCATATATACCATACACAATTATAATTATCAATGCCTGGGGAGTATTGTTTCAACTCTACCCTCTTCAATGTTATTTTGAACTAATCCCAGACATCACACTGGAATACTTTATACGTACCTCTCAAAGATAAGATAACCACAATCTCACTGCCACACTCACATAATTAATTCTTTAGCAGCAGATTTCTGATTGTCAGGTAAATTTTTAAAATATTTTATTTTCTTTCTTTTTCATCTGTTTTGTGATGGTAAGATAATTTTTAAAGTTTGCTTATTTTAATCACAATCCAAATATAGTCTAATTATTACGATCTATTGACATTTCTCCTGTGTCTCTCATGAGTCATGTGTGATTGTTGATAAAGAAACTGAGTCTTTTGGCCTGGAGAATTTCTTACAATTTTGATTTTGCTGTTCACTTCTGGTGGTTGTTTCTTATAAATTGGGAGTTTATAATTACAGGCTTGGACAGATGCCATCTATCTATCTATCTATTTATCGATCTTTCTTTCTTCTATTATTTATAATCTCTCTATTTAACCTATACTTATTTCTCTTTTTATCATGTTGTCAGTCATTATGGTCACTCATACTGAACAGCTGTAAAGTGATGATAACAGTTGCAAAGTGATAATAATTCTTTTCATTAACTGGAACACTTCTATAAAGAGACTTTGTTTCATCAAGTACTTGGCTATCTCAGGTTCAGATGTTACAGGAGAGACAGGATACATGTTTGAGACTTTCTCTTTGTTTACCAGTTTTCTCAAGAATATGCTGATTACCTAGTCATATGGTTCGGCTGTGTCCCCACTCAAATCTCATTTTGAAATGTAGCTCTCATAATTCCCACGCGTTGTGGGAGGAACCTGATGGGAGATAATTGAATCACAGGGATAGTTTCCCTCATACTGTTCTCATGGTAGTGAATAAGTCTCAGGAGTTCTGATGGTTTTATCAGGTGAAACCCCTTTCGCCTGGTTCTCGTTCTTTTCCTGCCTGCTGTCATGTAAGATGTGACTTGCTCCTACTTGCCTTTTGCCACGATTGTGAGGCCTCCCCAACCATGTGGAACTGTGAGTTAATGAAACTTATTTTTCTTTATAAAGTACCCAGTCTCGGGTATGTCTTTATCAGCAGCATGAGAACAGACTAATACACCTAGCATCTGCCAAAGGTGACCAATAAGGTTTTCATCGTGGTATCATTATGAATTCATGAATTTAAGCATATTTGTTTATCAATAACCCATTACAGTCACTGTGCTCTCTTTGCCCAATGGGGGTTTATTCAGATTGACTTTTGGATACTTTGGTCACGATCCCAGTAGTCACCAAGAGCTTTGTTGCAGTTTGGTATGGCAAGACGTGCCAGGCTCATCTTGGACTTTTTCACAGCCCTTGAATCAGTCATTTTTTCTGATTCCCTTGAGAAATGGTATTGCAAGGCCATAAACTGGGTGTATCCTAGACATTTTATGAAAAGAAGCTACTTTTCAGCTCCTGAGGATGAGGAGGAGAAAGGGACCAGGCATCATCAACCAACTTAATGAACTACTGGGAAGATTAAGCAGTGGTGTACCCTGCATGCTGAAATGTTGTACACTTTCTTTATTCAGCCCGCTTGGTGCTGCTGAGACAGTGCCTTCACAAGGGCCTGAGGACTGCCACCCTTCAGCTCCCCCAGGATGCTGCTTGCTTGGCACGGGCCCACTCACACCTAAGTCTACTTTGTAGCTGGCCACTTACTAGCCCTGTGCCATGGCCAAGTTATTCAAGTTTCCTGAGCCTCCATCTTTTAATATTTAAAATGGAATTAATAACATCTACCTCAGGCATTTTTTTATGGCAATTAACATAGATGATCTTTTCTAGCTTAATGAATTTAACCTGTAAAAAACCCAGCACAGTACTTGCACACAGTAAGTATATCAAGCAGTTAATACAAACTATCACTGTATACCCCCAAACAGCAAGTTGGGGATGGTCATTTCATGCTAATTAGAAATTAATCTATTCCCAACTGAATCACGCATCCTGCCAACATGAAAATGAATAATGAGGAAGAGGTGTGGAAAAGGAAGAGCTGAGCTATTTGCTGGCCTGATGTCATCTATTAAATTAAGGTCTAAAACTTTTTCTGTCTTTAGATAAATTTTCTAGGGTAAGTCCCTTCCCATTTTCCATCTCCTCACAAATACTGGCATACATAACAATCCTCACACAAGAACAGAAAACCAAACACCGCACGTTCTCACTCATAAGTGGGTGTTGAACAATGAGAACCCATGGACACAGGAAGGGGAACATCACGCACTGGGGTCTGTTGGAGGGTGGAGTCTAGGAGAGGGATAGCAGAGGGTGAGGAGATTGGGAAAGGATAACATTAGGAGAAATACCTAATGTAGCTGATGGGGATTGGAGGCAGCAAACCACCATGGCACGTGTATATCTATGTAGCAATCCTGCAAGATCTGCACATATACCCCAGAACTTAAAGTGTAATAATTAAAAAAACCCCAAAACCAAAAACACCAGTACTTTGAGATAAGATACTGCGTACATGTGAATCTGACAGAAAGATTATTTAATTTTGTCCAAAAAGCATAAGTAACCTGATTATATGTAGTATCGTGTACTGTGTTTTTCAGCTGAGATCTGTACAACCCTAAGGTAAATGAATTCAGGCTGGGCTCCATGGCTCATGCTTATAATCCCAGCACTTTGGGAGGCCGAGGTGGGAGGATCACTTGAGCCCAGGAGTTTGAGACCAGCTTGGGCAACAGAGTAGGACCCTGTCTCAATAAATAAATAAATAAATAAATAAAATTAATAAAGTTAATAAAAGAAATAATAATCCTTCAACTGAAATTCAGGTCAGGGGTCTACTTTATAAGCGTTAAATTCAAAAGGCATGCCCAGGTAGAAGGGCACCAGAAGCCACTAGGTCTCTGAGTCTCTGATGTGACACTGCCTTTGTTCCTGTTTAGTTATCTGGGAAGTACCTTGCTCAAGCCTCTGGCTTTACTTCTCTAGCATGGCCCAGTGACAGTGACTCCTTGCTTTCCAAAGTCCTGTCCTTCGACCCTGTTTCTTGTATGTGTAAAAGTCTCCGCAAGTAAGACTATAATCATTGCCCATGTTACTCTTTCCATATAGAGTAAAATCTGCCTTCAGCACTTTTACGCCTTTTTGGATGGGGTGAGGGTACAAATACTCTGAAGGAAGAAATGAATCCAGGTAGATGTATTCCTGCATGTCATATCATTAATATACAGGTAATACATTCTGAGTCTCACTCTGATAGAATTAGTTCCTTCAGCTGCTGGGTCTCTGCAGTGCTATGTACACACATCTAGCCACACTTACCTTGTCACACTGTTTAGTTAACTGAGGGGTGAGGACTCCTTTTTTCTCTTTTTAAAAATGTCAAGTGCCTAGGGTGGTGGCTGTTATATAAAAGTTTAAAGATTCATCTTTAATGGTGGTCACTGAAATCTGTTAAGATCGTTCAAAAATACTTTTTTTCACTATAAGTAACGTTCAAATTATACAAAATTTAGAAAATAGTGACAAGAAAAAAGATCAATGATAAGCCCATCATTCATACAACTTCTCTGAATGTTTTGCTCTTTTTAATATACATAAAGAAATTTTAAAAGCTTAGTTTACACACTTACTACATTGTATTTTTTAACCTAACATGATGTCATAAGCATTTATATGTCTTTATGTAGTTATTATAATCATATTTGAATAATTGCACTATTTTGTTTTGTTTTGTTTTTTTGAGATAGAGTTTCGCTCTTGTTGCCCAGACTGGAGTACAATGGCATGATCTCGGCTCATTGCAACCTCCGTCTCCAGGATTCAAGCGATTCTCCTGTCTCAGCCTTCCGAGTAGCTGGAATTACAGGTATGTGCCACCACACCCAGCTAATTTTGTATTTTTGGTGGAGGTGGGGTTTCTCCATGTTGGTCAGGCTGGTCTCGAACTCTTTACGTCAGGTAATCCGCCCACCTTGGCCTCCCCAAGTGCTGGGATTACACACATGAGCCACCACGCCTGGCTAATTGCACTATTTTGGACATTTAGATTGTTTTCCATTTTTCTCATGTAATAAATAGCACTGTAATAAATATGTTAGTGAATATAATTTTTAATCGGTTTTGAATTATTTTTCTATGAAAGAGTTATGTGGGATTGCTATATAAGAGGATATGCGTAATCTTTCAGATTTTTATAAATATTGTCTACTCAAAAATTTTATATTATCTTATAATCCGTCGCATATGTATTTGAAGGTGTTACATCACATCCTGAGAGCGGTAGGTGTTTTCCTGAGGCTTATAATAATAACAATGAAAAAATCGAATTGTGTTTGATTATTGTTAAGGGTAAGCATTTTTTTCATATTTTTGGTTACTAGTTGGGTTTCTTCAGGTTAAAGAATAATGAATCTTGACTAGATCTTAGCAATCATCTGCTCCGGTGTCCTTCAGATGTTTCTTATAAACAGTACGATGCACTTTTCAAATGCAATTTTATACAGCCCAATCTTTAAAACAGACACAAATACAAGTGCTCTTGATGGAGTGGAAGTGGAAAGTCCCATAAACCCCACTACTCAACTTTCTCTCAACTCCTGAGGCTGCCTAGGGCTCCAGGAAACAAAGTTTGAAAACCACCTATTTGCCTCTGCCGTGGTCTTACTCTTGACAGATGTTCCTGCAGAAACCGTGCAGAGATAATTTAGTGATGTGTGGAGCCACAGTCTGTGTGTGCTCTCTAGAGGAGCAAAGCGAGGGCTGCCAACAAGTACCGACTACAAAATCTCTTTGGGGTCTACACAAGGGGTGGTGTGTATATGTGTGTAGGTGCAGTGGCAGTGCTGGGGATATTTCTGTTGGGGAGATGTAATCTCTCTCTAATAAATAGCCTTTCACATTTTTAAATAGTACACCTAACGCTGCGTACTAAACATCTTTCTTACAAAGAGGAACAATAAGGGGCAAAATGACTCATATTATAAAAGGACCATAGGGTCTCTTTAAGTGGCATCTTCTCAGGAGCTTGTTTGCAGATCATTAAATACTTAATAGAGGGAGAAAGAAATAATTGATGTGTTCCAGACCACTGGTGATTAAGTAGCAATCAGATATAAAACAAAGCAGATCTGAAGTTACACTCATTTGTGTCTAGTGTTGAAATTCTGCATTTTACCAGCCAGGGAGCAAAGGCATGATACCATGCAATTCATTGTTCGAGTACGTGCCAATTAAAAGTTGTCTCTCCAATTCATACACACCTGCTGGTGTTGCCTGTGCAATACATTTTCAATGTGCATAGTGGCATACTGGAGGTCTTGTTAAAAATGTTGCTTCTCACTGGAAATCTCGGAGGTAGGACTGGGGCATCTTCACTTCTAACAAAATCTCAGGTGGTGCCAGTGGGGTTGATTTCTGGACCACATTTTGGGTGGGGAGGGTCTAGGGATTGCTTCAATAGCTTTGTAACAGATTCAAAATTTCCTCCATCTTTTTAATCTTAGAACACTCGCTCACTTGAATTCACTCACCTAAACGCACACTAACTCATGCACAAACTAGCAAAATACGCACAATCCCAGGAAGTTTTCCTGCTCCTTACAGTCACCTCATGCTCTCCTCCCAACTTCACTTTTTTACTTGTTATCACCTCGTCTTGTGGGGTTCAGTACAAGCACACTTGTGGAGCTAAAGAGCCACTGAATAAGCAGATACAGAACACAGTGTGTAGTTCCAGGATTTCCCAACCTCAGCACTACTGACATTTTGGACTGGATAATTTTTTTGTTGTGAAGACTGGCCTGTCCATAGTAGGCTCTTTAGCATCATCCCTGGCCTCTGCCCAGTGAATAACAATGGCATCTCCTTCCCAACCCCACCTGATACCTGTTCACGACAATCAAAAATGTCTCCAGATATTGCCAGATGTCTCCTGGGAGGATGGGGAATTTTCCTTGGTTGAGAACCACTGCTCTGGACTGTGCATGGCCTGGGGACAAAACAGAAGAAATTTTTGAGTTAAGAAAGGAAGAAAGCAACATTTTTTTTTTTTTTTTTTTTTTTTTTTTTTGGCTAGTTGTCAATACTAACAAAGTCAGGGACTGAGCACTGGAATCTGCTTCAGCCCAACATTTCCAATTCTGTAATTGTAGAAGAAAGACAAGAAGCAGCATAAGGACCGTGGACCTCCTCCATTTTTGCTGCCACCTTCCCACCCATGTATGGGTGCACATCATGTGTGGAACCCCAATCGCATGGCAGACCCTACCTGCAAGGGGGTTTAGGAACATGGTGGTATCTTAGTCTGTTTTGTGTTGCTATAAAAGAATAACTGAGGCTGGTTAATTTATAAAGCAAAGAGGTTTATTTAGTTCATGGTTCTGTAGGCTGCACAAGAAGCATGACGCTGGCATCTGCTCTACTTCTGGTGAGGGCTTTTGTGCTGTATCAAAACATGGTGGAGAAGGTCAAAGGGGAAGCAGACATGTGAGAAGAGAGACCATACCTGAGGGGGTGTCCTGGCTTGATAACAACCCACTTTTGTGGGAACTAATCCTTCTCTCAAGGACCAATCCAGTTCTGTGAGAGAAAGAACTCCCTACTATGAGAATGGCACCAAGCCATTCATAAGAGATCTGCCCATGATCTGTATATCTCCCACGAGGCCCCACCCCACAACACAGCCACGTTGAGAATCAAATTTCAGCATGCTTTTGTGGGGAAAAACAAACCATATCCAAAGCACAGCAGGTGGTTAGCTCTTTACCTCTGCGTGAGGGAAAACCTATGAGAAGAGTCTGGGATGGATGTTGAGTGAGCCAGTCCTTGGGTCCACCCTCTCCCTCTCCCAGGCTTTAGACTTCTCAGTAGTAGGTAAGCCTGGAGAAGTTGCCTTTGGCTAAGCCAAAAGGCCCAGTGCTCCAACAAAGCTTTAGAATGATCATTTTCTTATTTTCTAAAAAATAATTTTACTTCGAGAAGGTTAGAATTAATAGAGAAATACACAAACTCTAAGCTAGAAAGTTTTACCAGGCACATCTTATGGACAATTACTGAATATTACAAAATGGGCAGAGATGCTATCAATAGAATGTTCTATCTCACGAAAGAGCAACAATGTATAGTTACTAATGCTTATATAATGTGTGTGCCAGGGACTGTCTTAAGGTCTTTTTCTATATTATTTAAATCTCACAACAAATTTCAAAATAATACTTTTCGCAGATGACAAAACTGAGACCCAGAGACTTTAAGTGTCTTGCCCAAGGTCACCTAATTAGAAAATGGCAGGGCTGGGATTCCAATCTATGCAAATTTGATTGCAAAGTCTATTTTTCATAACTATGCTATACCTAACTACAAATAGCTATTTGATTAGTGGTCATCTTATAATCTATAAAGGTTCTGTGGCCCTAAGAGACAGGGTTAATATGAAAAAAAGTGCAAGAGTCGGTCAAGTTTGAGGTCTTTGCACCTTTAAAAAGACATTTAAATATCGTATAAAGGAAAGGAATAATAGAACCCGGTTAAGTGATGTAACAGCATACGTGAGGGTAGCAGATTTTCACTGAGATTTTCATTCATTTAGGGGTAACTGTATTTTAAGGGATATAGGTTCTCTGTAATATCAGCCCCTTCATTATGTTATGAAGTCCCTGTTATAGTCTGCCCATTTGGGTGAAGTGGGCCATTGGTGTCACTGACAAGAATTCAGTTTGTGTCTGGCCTGATACTTTCAGCTGTTAAGAACATCTAGCTGTTAAGAAGGTATCACTTAAATTTTGGAGAGTGATATATTGTATTTTAGTTGATTAGCATCTTTTACCCTGAAAAAGATTTAGATTAAAGTTAAAAACTGTAAGAGAATCAAAACATAATGTTAATATTTTTGTAATAAGGCATCTGAATATGTTTATACGATTTTGTCTATTAGAATAATAGTCAACCTTATCAATAAATTAAAAAGTGTAATTGAGTAACGATTTACACTTGTCATTTCTAAGTTGAAATTGCTTTGTTTGTAAATAATACTAGATCATTTAAGAAAACTTAAAGTCTTTATTTGTAAGTTTATTAAACATATAGTGTAATTTTTACATATTTAGGAAAAGTTTGTTCAATCAGACAATTGTATTTAGAAGGAAATCAATTATTTGAAATTTATAAATGTTGTTTTATACATTTGAAGTTTTAAAATTAACTTTGTAAATAGGATCAAGTGTGAATCAAAGTCTCCTTAAAAGTGACTATTAAAACTTTTTAGACTGATATTTATAGTTATATATAGATTGGATTTAAAAGTTTATGGAAGAAACAAATGTTTTGAATTTTTAACTTTCAAAAGGCTGAGACAAGATGAATTTGTAACTTTAATAAATTGAGTAACAATTTTTAAATACCAAAGTAAACCCCTGAAAAATCTTTTCTCTGCCCAGGCACTCTCCTTGAAGACATTATAAACAAAAACACCTCCCCAGCCCACTCACACCTGCAAAGCCTCAAATGCAAAGTGATCGAAGAAATAGCAAAAAGCGGCCGGGCGCGGTGGCTCGAGCCTGTAATCCCAGCACTTTGGGAGGCTGAGGCGGGTGGATCACGAGGTCAAGAGATCGAGACCATCCTGGTCAACATGGTGAAACCCCGTCTCTACTAAAAATACAAAAAAGTCAGCTGGGCATGGCGGCATGTGCCTGCGGTCCCAGCTGCTCAGGAGGCTGAGGCAGGAGAATTGCCTGAACCCAGGAGGCGGAGGTTGCGGTGAGCCGAGATCGCGCCATTGCACTCCAGCCTGGGTAATGAGAGCGAAACTCCGTCTCAAAAAAAAAAAAAAAAAAAAAAAAAAGAAATAGCAAAAAGCTTCTCAGGGCCACCAATAGGAAGGCAGATGACTTTAGGAAAGAACAGAGGCAACCCATGTCCGTTCCCCGAATTAGGACTCTAAGCTTTCCAGTGTGAGAGAAAAACAATAAAATGGAACATTTTGATCAGTAATGGATTTCAACACTTTTGCACTTCGTACACTGCTCTCTTTCTCCAGAAACATTTGGAAGAATTTTACCCCGCAAAGATCAAAACAGCAAAGCAACTCTTCACAGCAATTATGAAGTCAATGTATTTCACAATAGACTCTTTAGTGTGGGTTATAAATGCTTCTCAGCATATTTCCTCATTTACTTATGCAAGGGAGGGCCATCAACTTTGAAAACTTCAGGCTTGAGGGCTAAATCAAGGTAGGGCTCATGAAAAATTCAGAACAAAACTTTGTTCATTCACATTAGAATGTAATTGCTATTTCTTTATAATTGATTCATGCCTATGTAGATTCTGGAAACTTCTAAATGCACAACTGTTTTTTAATTAGCAAAATAAACTAATGCATTCAATGGAAAAACTGTACAATATAATGAAAATATTGATATATGAGTGTTTCTTCAGTTATAAACAATGTAGTTCAGGAATTATATATACGATCACATGCTTATTTAGTTCTTGAAATTGTGAAAAATCATGTTTTATTTACGTGCATTTTGGTTTCTTTTTTCTTGCTTTTTTTATTGAGTCAGAGTCTTGCTCTGTTGCCCAGGCTGGAGTGCAGTGCTGCAATCTCGGCTCACTGCAAACTCTGCCTCCTGGGCTCAAGCTATTCTCTTATGTTAGCCTCCTGAGTACCTGGGATTATAGGAGCCCACCAATATGCCCAGCTAATTTTTGTATTTTCAGTACAGACAGGGCTTCACCATGTTGGCCAGGCTGGTCTTGAACTCCTGACCTTAAGTGATTTGCTCACCTTGGCCTCCCAAAGTTCTGGAATTACAGGCTTGAGCAACTGCACCCTGCCTGTTTTTTTTTTTTTTTTCTAGAATTGTGGCTGGCTCTTGGTCCTGCCCTAATGAGAAGTGGGAGCAGCTTGTATAGCTCGTGAGCAATGCTGCTTCACGCCACTGGACCCCTCCGGCCTTCGAAATCTTCATCGCTAAAGGGAGGGCTGAAGGGTGACCTTGGAAGAATGTCTTGGTATTCACAGGGTATTGTTCTGGAGCTGATTATTCAGAATGACTCTTGTTTGTGGTGAAAACAGTAGAAAAATAATAATAACTCTATTCATGGGTATTTGAGCAGTCATTATTGGGGCACTTAGGTGGTTTTGCTTCTTAGAGCAAAGCTCCCTAACCCTAGTTAAGGTACTAAACCTTAGTTTTCTATGTGTAAATTGAGCGATGCGTTTCTTCCTCGCAGGATTGTGAGAGGATTCCGTGATAGGGAACTGGGCACAGTGTCTGACCCATGGCACAGCACTCGGTATGTGGCAATGAAGAGCCATCAGTGATAATTAATAGCCCCAAACCACATCCTGGCTTAGCAACACTGTGAGCTGATCCAAGTCTCCTGTTAGCAATTTCAAGGCTTTTTATTCTAGATGTCATCTCCCACTTGGTATTGTCACACCTCCCTCAACTTCTCTTTAGATGTAATGCCCAATATATCAAGGAAGGGGAGGGTTCCTTTCTTTCCTTTCTCCTCCTGCCTTGGACAAAATCTCTTTTAAGAGAGTATCTCATAACCTCTTGGTGTAAGTTATTATTCCCTTTTATCTTATTTTTCCAGGTTTGTTGAGGTATAATTGACCAATAAAAATTGTATATATTTAAGGTACATAGCCTGATGCTTTGATATACTTATACATTGTGAAATGATCACTACAATCAAGTTAATTAACATATCTGTTGCCTCATATAATTATGTGTGTGTGTGTGTGTGTGTGTGTGTGAACAATGAAGACTCCCTTAGCAAATTTCAAGGATTCATACAGATCTGGAAACTCTACTCACCATGTTGCACATAAGATCTTATAATTTACTCATCTTACATAACCCAAACCTTGTACTCCTTGAGTAATGTGCCCTTTTAAAAGGATCACATGGCTTTAGGTCAAAAAAGTAGAGCTTAAATTCTATATTTTAGGCTATAGGAAGAGAGTAGCCGAGGCATCTGAGGGTGAAACACTTGTCTGAACTCTGGAAATTATACCTTTCATTATTTGCCTCCTCCACCTACTTGTAAAACTGGCCTCACTAAGCTGAGTGATTTCTGGCACCCTCTTTCCCCTGAAATCTGTTTCAGAGGTTAGAGTGACCTCTTAAGGAATGAGTTATTCAGGAATGTCAAATCTGTCAGAAGGCATAATTCAAAAATCTTTGTGCATGAGTGGGGTGTGGAGTACTTACCAAATAAAATCCTAGTTTTAAATTTGAACACACAAACTTTAAAACTTTGGAAAGTAAAAAACGTGCTTGACTTTGCAGGTGTGTGGTGTGAACATGTGTGGATAAGTATGTGTGAATTTGTGTGTGAGTGGTAAGTATGAGTGTGTGGGGGTCTGTGGTTGCATGTACATGTGTGTACAAACACGTGAGTGGTGAGTATGAGTGTGATGTGTGTGTGTGATATTTGTGCGTGACTGTGTGTGTGTACTGTGGGGATGTAGTACGTATGACTGCATGTATGGTGTGTGTATGTGGCGTGTGTGACTGCATGTGTGTGTGCCATGTATTGACCTCTATTGAAACAGCAGTCCAGGTGATGGAAGCCTCCTGTTCAACCACAAAACAGTTTGTTTTCCTCCAAATTCCTTGTACATCATGGAGCCCTGAGCCAGGATCACTATCTCCACCGTGGGAAGGGAGTTTGTTCCAAATAAACATTGTCTGTGAGGTTGACAGATTCCTGAGATGAACTTTAGTTTGAGTTTCTATTTACTATAAGTTCCTAAGAAAACTATTTGAGAGTATAATTCGTGATCAAATACTTCAGTCAGAGTGAGTTGTAGGATGGAAGGGATAACTTGAGTTTTTTAATCTGTGCAAATGCTGTTTCATATTTTTTTAATGACTTTTTTAAGAAGCGGTTCTGGTTGTGTCAATAGCATTTCTTCCCCTGGCCAAAGGCCATTTGCTGCTTTTTCCTTTGGAGTCCTTTCTGAGCCATGGCATGTCATTCGAGGTATCGCTAATTCAGCACACACGTGTCATGATCCCATGCCCTTGGGCTGCGCCTCTCCAGGGGGACTATGTTGCACTGTCTAACGCTAAGAGAATGAGGAGCTCTGGAGCCAGCAGAGGGAGCTTTCTGTCCAAATTGGAACTGCCTTGAAATTTGCAGCACAGATTCACACTCTTTAAAACTTTGGAAGGAACTTTCAGGCAGCCTGGCTTTGTGCATCAAGTAGCATGTATAATTCCACATCTGAGGCATCTATTCAATGTTTCTCATGAGTGCCTTCCATGTGTTAGTTTGCTTCTGAGGGAGAGCACCTGAAACTCTCCTGAACACTGATTTCAGGTTAATCCTCCCTCTCCACGGTGGAGATAGTGATACTGGATCAGGGCACCACAATGTCCAAGGAATCTGGAGGAAAACAGTCTGTTTTGTGGTTGAACAGGAGGCTTCTATCACCTGAACTGCTATTTTAGCAGGGGTCAAAACATGCCACACACACACATGCATTCACACATACCACATACACACAGCATACATGCAGTCATACATGCTACATCCACACAATACACACAACAGTCACGCACATATATATATTGCACACACCACACATCACACACACCCATACTCACCACCCACACTGAATCTTGTTTCATTGCTCTGGCCTCAGCATAAAACCGTAGTGTGAGACTGGACTCTACATGAACTTTCTTGTTCTTTGTTCCTTCATTTATAAAATGAGGCCGCTACAACCATGTGGTAGAATAAACAATGACCTCAGCAATATAATATAACTCGGTGCTAAAGCCAAAACCAAGATCAGAGAATAACAGCATCTCAAAGCTGGAGAGACCAGGGTAGGGGAGCACTTGATCCAAGCCCCTATCTGGGGAGGTAAAAAGCTTCCAGGACGGGAGGGTGTTTTTCACATGGCAGGAGTCCCAGGACTTAAGACTGCAGCCTCTTGTCCAATGTATTGAGTTTCTTCAGCCTTGTGTGTGTGACTTTGAAGAACCACATTTTTTAACTCCAGGGAAATGGAAAGTGAGCTATCTGATGTGGCTTTTGCATGAACCCACATCCTTCCATGAAACAATACCATTCCAAATAGAAGCAGCAATGGTCAGCCTCATTATGTTTCTATTTCATCTATAGGATCATGTTTTGTGTGATCATTCTTCCAGCAAATCTTTTTTGAGCTCTTCCTGTGTGTCAATTACTGTGTTACCTAGTGCAGCTGTAGCTACACTGCAAGTACTGCTTCCGAAGCTTATGAAGAGTGCCGCGCTGAATGTGGCTAGTCTGTCCATCTTCTATGTTGACCTCCTTCCATTTCCTTGCTCTAGTGTTCTGAATCTCCACACTGCATTTTGATGCCTACAGAATCACTGTTTCATTTGTTTTCAGTGGTACCAGACATGCAATTTACCAAATATTCCTAGCTTCCTGCCTTGCAGGCCCATGGGAAGTTTGCATTTCCTGGCCATTGGGGTGGAGTAGAACCACGTGACTAGTTCTGGCCAGGACCTGTGTGAGTATGATGTATTTCACTTCTAGGTCAGAGCATCTCCACCTGGCACCATATCCCTCAGACAAGGAGCTCCAGAGAAGGGCTGGTGCTGCTCCCCAGTCTGGCTCCCAAAAGGACTGTAGGAACAGAGCCTTTTCCTGACTCCCAAAGGCTGGGGCCAGGTGTGAGAAATAAACAATTGGGCTGTTTTTTCTGTTTTGTTTGTTTGTTTGTTTTTTACAAGGAGCCTATCCCAACTGATTACCTTTATAGAGAACATAGCAGTTGGGTTCCTGCTTTATTTGGGTTAATCACCAGCATATGTTTATTTATTGATTCATTCATTTAACAAATAGACTTCCAGTGCCTCCTATGTGTCAGGAACAGTTCTGGGGATTCAACTGTGAACACAGAGTCAATCATTTTCCCTGTGTCAAGCTTATCTTCCAAAGGAGAAGAAGGGTGATAATGCTTAATAGGAAAGACAAGCACAAAATAAAAACAAAAACACCAATCCAGGTGGGCTTTGTCATTGCCGAGACTACTCCTGATAAATCCTGACATTTCAAGGTACTGTGCAGGACCCTTACAGACGACAGTACCAGAAACCTGAAGGTGGCATCCACCCGGATAATGCTGGAAGGAAACATGAAAAGCTAGAGAAGGCCCATACCACATGAACTTGTTAGGGACCACTGATGATTATGCCAAGATTGCTGGTCAGGTGAAGGAAACACCATGATCACCCAAATCAATCACACAGAATTCTACGACTGAGGAAATTCTCTCCATTCTTTGCCTCCTCCAACGCCTGCTCTCACTCAGCTCAATCTAGCCTCTTTTTTTGCCACATGAGTAGGGTCAGGAGTTAGCAGGAAATAGACAGGAGTAGGAGAGAATGTCTGTGAGAAAGGTGGAATGGTCCCCTTCCCCTTATCCCTCCAGGCACAAAGGGGAGACTCAAGCTCATGGATAGTGAGAACAATTTAGCAGCGTGTTCAAGCTGAATCCAAGTACTCTGCTTTCTAGTTTACGTGGTCTTGGGTAAGCCACTTGCCCTCTAGGTACCTCGATTTATTCCTTTAAAATGGGAATAATACCTGTCTAACAGCATCACTGTGCAGGGGAAGGCAAGCTTAAGAGTACTGACCACAAAAGAGGGACTCACTGTCAGCCATTATTTGATGAAGGTGTTTTTCCAAGTGTGTTAGCATCTGTTGTCCATTTGCTTTTTTAAATGATTTGTAGAGATGGGGTCTCACTGTGTTGCCCAGGCTGGTCTCAAACCCTTGGGGCTCAAGCTCTTCTCCAGCTTTGGCCTGCTGACGTGTTGGGATTGCAGACGTGAGCAACCATGCTCGGGAGTTGTCTACCTTCCTATGTCACTCCTGAAGAGGATGGGGAGAGAGGAGCTCATATTGTTGTAATCCCACCAGTGAGAAAGATGCACACTGGTCTACAAAACATTACCTCTTTGTTGTTAGGCCACTATGGTTACTTCTTGAGAAATCTACTTTCTACTGAACATCAATTTATATTTGAAATAAATGAACATCTGTAAGAATAGAGGTCTGGTTGAATATAAACAGGGTGAGTTTTTAGGTACCTGGATCATGGGGATTCTAAATGCTAAATTCTGTGTGTACTTGGAACTCATGAATTAAGAAATCGGTCTAGTGGTGCTTATTAGTTGGCATTTTAGGAAGCTAAACATCGAGTAGAAGTATTTAGAAATATTCCATCGGTGCTAGTGAACTCCCAAGGACTGACGTAAGCCTGGAAATTGTGAACTTTTCAATGCTCATCTGTGCTGAATTCTGCTAGGTCCGTGGGCTTCCCTTACTCAACAACCTAGACTAGCTCTTAACTTCTTCTGCATGGGAGATACTCTGGAATTCAGATCCCTAAGCAAGCATCCATTTGATTAGAGTTTATGGTAGTTTTATGCATAGAAAAATCCCTGACCACTTGCTCTTTCTTTTAGGGAGTTGGTTAAAGAATGATGACAACCTTGGCATGCTATGCTGTAGAAGACCTACTGCTTTCTAGAAAATGCTTTCTTGTTGTACATATGCCATAACTCCATATGTGGGTGTTGGTACTTGGTATTTTAGATGATGGATAATAATACATACTAAATCAAGTCAGTGTTCAATGCCATCACTCTAATGGAGTGTTGTGTATTATTGTGATAATATCCTTAAAGTAACTGAGTAAAAGACAAAAAAATCTTCTAACCACAGCCAGTTAACCTCCCTATATAAAAACTGTAGGTCCTTTTTTTATTAGGCTACAAAACTATTTCAAGCAAATGAAAACCAAATGTGTACCCAAAAAGAGCCCATGTGTATTTTCAAACTGTTGTACCTCAATGGTCCATGCCTTTGGGCTCTAAAGCAAAGAGCAGCTAAGTTTCCCTCTTCCCTTTGTGCCTTTAGGATGGAATAAAATACACACCTGTTGAGAACATGTTCGTGTGATCGTATTAAGCAAATTATATATTAAAATAGTCCTAAATGTTTTGAACAGAACCATTTTAATATTAGGTTAAAAACTACCAAAATAGTAAACACATGATTGTTAAGCTCCAAATTCTCTACTTATTGGAAGAGAGCATTTAAAAAAAATAGAGAGGTTAATTTTATTTTTAAGAATCCTGAGATGTGGACTTCTCAGATTTCTTGAAGTCTGATGAACAAGGACCCGTGAGTCTTTAATCACTAATGCCAAGGGAATTTAATGCTCTAAAATTAAAATTTCCCCTTTAAGTCAATAGGTGCTTCTCTCATACCAAGAGGGTCTGAGGGGTAAGAAATGTATGAGAATATGATGAGGACAGACAATAATCAAGAAAAGGAAGTAGCTCCTACACAGGCACACACGCATTAAAGCCCACACTCACATATACATAATCACACACACAGACTCGCAGCTGGTAAGGCTTAAGTTCATATCATGTCAAACATCAGAAAGGTTTAAATTTTTATATTCAAGCCAGTGCCCAGGGATGAGCATCTCCAGGGAGCTGAGGATTAGAACCAGGCAGCCCTGCCAGCCATGCCTACCTTCCCATGGGCACAGAGCAAGCCAAAGCCTTCACTGTATGTTGGCAATTCACTTTTATGAATGTAATTTCTACTGCTGTTTTTAGCCTTTTCACATCATGTCATGTGAGGCCTTATGCTTGCTAAAAAAATTTATTTTCAAAATTGAGAAAAATGGCATTCAATGGCCAATGTTTTGAGAAAGTTTCTTGAATTTCCTTGTGTTTTACTCCTTGAGTCCTTCTTGCTCTTGGGATTCATATAATGCTATGTTCTTGGCAAGCCAGGCTGCTGTGGCAAACACAGTGTAATCAATAAAGGAAAAATTAAATGTCCTATTATGGGTAAAGCAGGCCTGGCCATACTCCAAGCTGAGCCTTTCCTGTCCTCTATATTTATTAGACTTCACATTGCCCTTGTTCACATTCACCTTAATAAAAGCTAAAAGAGGTGCCAAAGAATAGATTTGTTGAATACTTGATGCCTGTTTTTCTCCCTATTAAAGCATCAGCTCTGATTAGGAGAAGCACTATATCCATTGGGAACCAGAGCCAGTAGTGGCATTTGATAGGTGATTTCAAATGCACAGATGTGATCTTTGAATGATGAAAAAATCAAATGAGCTGAAGTTGGAGGAAACCAGATGTAGAGCCTCCAAGCTCAACCGAATGCGTTGTAAAGGGGCAGTTGTGCTGCTGGGGTAAAGAGTTCCAAAAGTTAGACATTTGATGGTGAGCTAAATAGAGCTTACCCAGCCCACACAATGCATCATCTTGAGGTTCATATCTCTGTTTCCCGAGGTGAGGAAATCATCTCGGCACAAGTGTTTTAATGGGATGGAAAGAGGAGGATCATCTGTCAGAGCCTCAGTAATGCAGCATCTGGATGCGCCCAGGTTTTGGAGGGTGCTCATGCCAAAAGCTCACGCACTCTTCACTTGTCATTTCCTTCAGAGGTATGCAATTGGAGGGAAATGATTCATGCTAATCTCCAACTTTTAAACCAGGAAGACAATGTTTCCCTAGCGGAGTCCAAACTCCCTTCTTGGTATGAATGTTTTGGGGAACCAACTTTGCTTTAAGGGGATTCACTTATTAAGCCTAGGATTGGAACAAACATTTTGAGAAATCTGTCAGCCAGCACCTTATGAACTGCTGCCTGCTCTACTGTAGAGTACAGCTCTCTCCAGAACCAACTCTGAGACTCCGGCATGAATTATCTCACTTGACTTGAGCTGTAAAACCATTGGCACCGACTTATCTTTTCTATCATAATGCCTATGAGTAAAACCCCATAATCCTTCTGTTTGTTCCTTCCGCATCTTTTTTAGTTCAGCCTTCTTTCATGATATGTTAAAAATCCCATTGATGATGGGTGCCAAAATCATTTAATTCCACCTGTGGAGTATGAATTCAAGGTAGCTTCTGCTCACGGGTGGCTCCTTCCCCTCCAGAACAGCCTTATTCCTGAGTTGGCATTCACCATAAGTCTGGAAATTAATCATTAGTCATTTGGATTTGCAGTCCAAAGGAAGTGACTATATGAATATGTGTCTGGATAACTGAAGGAAGGGTGATTATGAATAAATCACAGTATAACTAATTGATTTGTTGACTTTAAATTGTGATCTAAGATGTTCAGAATGGGGAGGCTTTTGGATTCCTCAAGAAGAGGTCTCTGCTGGAGAAGAATGAAAAGGTTAAAGCTGAATGGGCTTAATAAATGTATTCATCAGGAAGCTCAGAAAGGTGGGGGCAAGGAGTGAGGACAGCGTTCCTGTGAACACTCAGTGAAATAAAAATCACAAGTGAGTTGAACAAGTCAACAGAATGTGAGGAAAGAAAGTAAGGCAGCTTTCCCCCTTGTTTATTTTTGATCTGCCAAAGGAGCTGATCCATCACAAAGAAAGGGCAAGGGAAAATGTACTTTAAGACCTTGTTTAAATCCAGCCATTTATTCACAAAGATGATCAGTAACATAAAGACATTCACATGCATTATAATTGTATGCTTCAAAAAAGGCCCTGAACTAGCTTAGTGTAAAAAATTAATTAAGGTAATGAAAACACATTGTTTAATGGAAGTGTACAGAGAAGTTTATGATGAAAAGGACCTGCCTTCTTTCCCACCTTTCTCCTTCCCAAGGCCAGTCTTCAGAGACAACCACGTTTGATCCTTATTATTTGGGAACTGCTCATATTTCTAAATATATGATTTTATACTGATAATTGGACTGATAAAGTAGGTTTATACTGATCTTTCTCGTTAGCTTTTTGATATTTTTGACTTGCATGTAGATGAGCTTTTAGCTTTCTCACACCTCTTCTCTCCCAATGTGTTGTTGGTTCATCCATTAGTATGCATTTTGTTTATTTTCTTTAAAGCTTTTATTTTGAAATAACTATAGATTTATATGCAATTGTAACAAATAATGCAGAAAGAGCACATGTACCCTTTACTCAGTGTTCCCCATCTTGCACAGGTAATAGTACAATATCATCACCAGGATACTAATATTGATACCGTCAAGGCACAGAATGCTACAATGCCACGGGGTCTCTTGTCTTGCCATTTCGTAGCCACTCTACTTCCTTCTCACCCTCAGCCTCTTTTTAACCCTGACAATCACTATTCCATTCTCCATTTTTATACTTTTGTCATTTCAATAAAAACATTATCATTAGTATTTGAGACAAGGTCTCATTGGAGACCAGTTGCATAGGCTGGATGGCAGTGGCACAATTCTAGGCTCAAGAGATCCTCCCACCTCAGCCTCCTGAGTACCTGGGACTACAGGTGTGTGCCACTACACCTGGGTAATTTTTCTTTTTTATTTAGTGGAGACAGGGTCTCCTTTTATTGCCTAGGCTGGTCTTGAGCTACTGGCCTCAAATGATCCTCTGGTCCCTGCCTCCAAAGTGTTGGGATTACAAGCATGAGCTACAGTGCCTGGTCTAATAATATTATATAAATTAAATTATACAGTATGAAACATTTTGGAATTGACTTGTTTTCATTCAGCACAATTTGGGAGATTCATTCAGGCTTTTGCACATTATCAATAGTTTGCTCCTTTTATTGCTGAGTAATATTCCAAGGTATGGCTTTACCATAGTGTGTTTATTGAGTCACCCATTGGAGGATATCTGGATAGTTTTCAGTTTTTGACAATTAGGAATAATGCTGTTATAAACATTCATGCATAGGTTTTTATGTGAATCTAAGTTTTCATTGCTCTGGGATAAAATTAAAGGAGTACAATTGCTGTCTTATATGGCAGTTCCATGTTTAGTTTTTTAAGAAACTTCCCAACTGTTTTCCAGAGTAGTTGTACCATTTTACATTACCACCAGCAATATTTGAGTGATCTTGTTTCTCCACATCCTCACTAGCATTAATTTTGTATTTGTGTTGTGGTTTCTGGCTTATTTCAGTTAGCATAGTGTCCTCCAATTTCATCTGTGGTGTTGGCAAATACATTTCAGCCTTCTTTTAAAGGCATGCATATGTATATGTACATGTATATGGAGAAAGATAGATAGATAGAGAGACAGAGAGAGAGAGAGAGAGAGAGAGAGAGAGAGAGGAGAGAGATAGGGTCTCACTCTGTTGCTCAGGCTGGAGTGCAGTGGCACAATCATGGCTCACTGTAGCCTTGACCTACCCGGCTCAAATGATTCACTTCAGCCTCCGAAGTTGCTGGGGCTACAGGCATGTGGTACCACACTCAGCTAATTTTTCTATTTTTAGTAGAGAGGGTTTTGCCATGTTGCTCAGGCGGGTCTTGAACTCCTGGATTCAAGTGATCTACCCAACTCAGTCTCCCAAAGTGCTGGGATTACAGGCATGAGCACCGTGACCACCCTGGAATGATATTTTATTGGATTTATATATCATGTTTCCTTTATTGGTCATCTATCAATGGAAATTTAGTTTGATTTCATATCTTGGCTATTGTATAGAATGCAAAAATGAACAATGGCAGTGCAGATATCTCTTTGAGGTACTGATTTCATTTCCTTTGAATAGGATTAATGGATTCTTTGTGAGGAACCTCCATATTGTTTTCTATAATGGCTGTACCAGTTTACATTCCCACAAACAGTGTGCAGGTTTTCTTTCCTCCACATCCTCGCCAACACTTACCTTTCTTCCTTCTGATACTAGCCATCCAAATGGGTATAAGGTGATATTTCACTGTGCTCTTGATTTGCATTGCCTGATGATTAGTGAAGTTAAATTGGCCATTTGTATGTCTTCTTTTGAGTAATGTCCATTCAGTACTTTTAACCATGATTAAATTGGATTATTTAGTTTTTTACTGTTAAATTGCATGAATTCCTTATATATTTTGAATACTAACTCATTTTCAGATATATGGTTAGCAAATATTTTCTCCCATTACGTAGCTTGCCTTATCACCCAAAAGATTATTTCCTTTGCCACACAGAAGCTTTTTAGTTTGATGCCATTTCATTTGCCTATTTTTGATTTGTTGCCTGCACTGTTTGTGTTATAGCCAAAAAATCATTTCCAAGACCATTGTCAAAAAGCTTTCCCCCAATGATTTCTTCTACTAGTTTTATGTGTTACATGTTGGACATAAAACTAAGAGGTTTTAATTCATTTAATTAAGTCTTTCACCCATTTTGAGTTGATATTTGCAGATAGCGTGAGATAAGGATCTAATTTCATTTTTCTGCATGTGCATATTTATTTTCCCAGCATTATTTATTGAAGAGATCCCAGTTTTATGTTCTTGGCACCCTCGTTAAAGATATGTGGATTTATTGGATTTACTTCTGGTCTTTCAATTCCATTCTCTGTTGATATGTCTGTTTTTAAACCAGTACCATACAGTTTTAATTAATGTAACTTTGTAATGTTTTTAAATTAGGGAGTTTATGCTTCCAGCTTTATTTTTCTTATGCAAGTTTGCTTTGGCTATTCTGGGTCTTTTGAGGTTCCATATGAATTTTAGGATTATTTTTCTATTTCTGTAAAGAATCCTGTTGGGATTTTGATAAGCATTGTATTGAATCTGTAGACTGCTTTGAATAGTATAGACATTTAAAATTTTTTAATTCTTCTGTTCCATGAACATAAAATGTCTTTCCATTTATCTGTGTCTTTTTAAGTTTCTTTCATCAATATTTTATAATTTTCAGTGTATAAGTCTTTTACATTTTTGTTGTTTATTCTTATTTTCTTCTTCTTCTTGTTACTGTGAATAGGATTCTTTTCCTAGTTCATTTTTGGATAATTTATTGTTTATGTATAGAAAAGCACCTGATTTTTGTATGTTGATTTTGTATCTGACTTTACTGAATTTATTTATTAGCTCTAGTATTCTTTAAACTGAGTATTTAGGATTTTCTATACATGTACTCTGAAAATGAAGATAATTTTACATATTTTCAGCTTTGGATGCCTTTTATTTCTTTTCTTGTCTAATTGTTCTGGCTGAAACTCCCAGAATTATGCGGAAACAAAGTGGTAAAAATGAATATTCTTACTTTTTACCAGATTTTAGAGGGAATAATTCCATTGCTTATGATGTTAGCTGTGGCTTTTCATATCTCCTTTATTGTGTTAAAGTAAGTTCCTTCTATACCCATTTTCTTGAGAGTTTTATGAATAAATGTATTTTACATTTCATCAAATGCTTTTTCTGGGTCTATTGAGATAAGTATACTTTTTTCTTTAATTTTGTTACTGTGTTGTATCATATTGATTGAGTTGCATAAGTTTAACCATTCTTGTAGCCCAGGGATAAATTTCACTTAGTTATAATATGTGATCCTTTTAGTTGCTGCTTAATTTGGTTTGCTAATATTTTATTGAGAATTTTTATCTATGTTCATTTGAGATATTGGCCTGTTGTTTCCATTTTTTGGTAATATCTTTGTCTTCGGTGTCAGGTTGATGTTAATCTTATTGAATCTGTTTGGAAGTGTTATTTCATCCATTTTCTGAAAGAGTTTGAGAACGATTGTTACTAATTCTTCGTTGAATGTTTGGCAGAATTTCTCCATGAAGCCATCACATTCTAGACTTGACTTTGTTGGAAACTTTTTGATTACTTGATTCAATTTCTTTACTTGTTATTGGTTTGTTCAGGCTTTCTGCTTCTTGATTGGGTAGACTGTATGTGTCTAGGAATTTATTCATTTCTTCAAAGTTATCCAGTGTGTTGGGCATGTAATTGTTCAAAGTAGTTCCTTATGGTCCTTTCTATTTCTGAGATGTCAATGAAAATATTTCCTTATTGAGTCTTCTCTGTTTTCTTAGGCTAGCTAAGTGCTTGATTAATTTTATCTTTCAAAAAACCAAATTCTTGTTTATTTTTTCTTTTTAAAATCTTTCATTTGATTTCTTTTTACTCTTTTGATTAATTTTATCTTTCAAAAAAAACCAAATTCTTGTTAATTTTTTTTTCTTTCTTTTTTTTAAATCTTTCATTTGATTTCTTTTTACTCTTTTGCTAACTTTGGGTTTAGTTAGTTCTTTCTCTAGTTCCTTTAGGTACAATGTTATGTTGTGGAGGGGTAAAGAGCTTTCTTTTCTTTAAACTTGAGTATTTATTGCTGTAAACTTGCCCTTTAGTACTAGTTTTGCTTCATCTTCAGGATTTAATATGTTGCATTTTTATTGTCATTTTCTCAAAATTCTTTAAAATTTTTCTTTTGATTTCTCTTTTGACCCAAAGGGATGTTCAATAGTGTTTAGTTTCCACATATATGTGAATTTTCTGATTTTCTTGCTGTTACTGATTTCTGGTTTTATTTCATTAAGGTCAGAAAAGGTACATCAAATAATCTTGATTTTTCTTAAGTGGAAGATTTGTTTTGTGTGTGACCTGATATGTGATCTATGCTGAGGAATATTCTGTGTGCACTTGGAAAGATGTAAGTATACTTTGGTTTGCTCTTGAGTTGCAAGTTTTGTATATGTCTATTAGGCCTATTTGGTCTATAGTTTTGTCCAGGTAGCTGCTTAATGACTTCCTGTTTGGATGTTCTATCCATTATTGTAATTGGGCATTGAAGTTCACTATTACTATATTGCTGTCAATTTCTGTCTTCAGATCTGTTATGTTTTCTCTCTATATTTAGGTGCGCTATTACTGGGTGCGTATATATTTAAATTATTATATCTTTATGTTGAATCAACTATTTTATTATTATATAATGACGTAATTTGTCTTGAGAAACATTTTTGGCCTTATTTTACACTTATATTTTATCTGTAGCCACTCTTTCTTTTGGTTGCCATTTGCAAGAAATATTTTTTTTTCATCTCTTTTCTTTCAGCCTATGTGTGTCTGTAAAGTGAGTCTCTTGTAAAAAACATATCACTGAATCATGCTGTTTCAAAAATCCATTCAACCATTCAATGCCTTTTAATTGGTGAATTTAATCTATTTGCATTTAAAATAAATACTGATAAATGAAAAACTATATTGTCTTAGTGTTGTTTCTCTGTATTTCAGTTATTTTGTCCCTTTTGTCTTGTCTTGATGTCTTTGTTGTTTAATAATTTTTTTGTAGTGATATGCTTTATTTTCTGTTTATATTTTGTACTATAGGTTTTTTATTTGTTGTTAGCTTGAGGTTTGCATAAACTATCTTGTAGTTATAACCTTCTATTTTAAGTTGATAACTGCTTAACTGCAATTTCATTAAGAGACTACACTTTTAGTTCCCCACACACTTTGTGTTCTCGTAGTCAGAATTTGCTTCTTTTTATATTCTGTGTTCATTAACATCTTTTTTTGCTTTAACTTTTATATTAGGGTCAAAAGTAAATTTCATACCATCATTACACTGTAACATTAATCTGTGTATGTCTACATATTTACCTTCACCAGTGAGATTTATGCTTTCACATGCTTTTGCGTTGGTGTTTAACATTTTTGTTTCAATTTGAAGAACTTCCTTCAGCATTTTTTTCAGCTATTTTGAGTGGCTGATACTGATAGCATCTGTCAGTCATCTTTGTTCCTAGCCCTTTTCCAGGTATCTCACTATGGAAATCTCCTCAGCTACCTGGGTGGGATGAAACAAAGTGGGTCTTTTTTTTTTTTCTTTGTACTTTAGGTTTTGGGGTACATGTGTAGATCATGCAGGATTGTTGCATAGGTACGTACATGGCAAAGTGGTTTGCTGCCTTCATCCTCTCATCACCTGTATCTGGTATTTCTCCCCACATTATCCCTATCCACCCACCACTGTCCCTTGCCTAGCCCCCAGCAACTGACTGCAGTGTGTGATGCTCCTCTCCCTGTGTCCACATGTTCTAATTGTTCAACACCCACCTATAAGTGAGAACATGCAGTGTTTGGTTTTCTGTTCTTGTGTCAGTTTGCTGAAAATGATGGTTTCCAGATTCATCCATGTCCCTATGAAGGACATGAACTCATTGTTTTTTATGGCTGCATAGTATTCCATGATGTATATGTGCCACATTTTTTTTTATCCAGTGTATTGTTGAATGACATTTGGGTTGGTTCCAGGTCTTTGCTATTGTAAATAGTGCTATAGTGAACATACATGTGCATGTGTCTTTATAATAGAATGATTTATAATTCTTTGGATATATACCCAGTAATGGTATTGCTGGGTCAAATGGTATTTCTATTTCTAGGTCCTTGAGGAATCGCCACACTGTCTTCCACAATGGTTGCACTAATTTGCACTCCCACCAACAGTGTAAAAATATTCCTATTTCTACACATGCTCTCCAGCATCTGTTGTCTCTGGATTTTTTAATGATCACCATTCTAACAGATGGTTGTAGATGCATGGTGTTACTTCTGAGGCCTCTGTTTGGTTCCCTTGGTCTATATATCTGTTTTGGTACCAGTATCATGCTGTTTTGATTACTGTAGCCCTGTAGTATAGTTTGAAGTCAGGTAGCATGATGCCTCCAGCTTTGTTCTTTTTCCTTAGGATTGTCTTGGCTATGTGGGCTCTCTTTGAGTTCCATATGAAGTTTAAAGTGTTTTTTTCCAGTTCTATGAAAAAGGTCATTGGTAGCTTAATGAGGATAGCATTGACTCTATAAATTACTTTGGGCAGTATGGCCATTTTCACAATATTGATTCTTCCTAACCATGAAGATGGAATGTTTTTCCATCTGTTTGTGTCCTCTGTTATTTCCTAGAGCAGTGGTTTGTAGTTTTCCTTGAAGAGATCCTTTACATCCTTTGTTAGTTGTATTCCTAGGTATTTTATTCTCTTTGTAGCAATTGTGAATGGGAGTTTGTTCATGATTTGGCTGTCTGTTTGTTTGTTATTGGTGTATAGGAATGCCTTGTGACTTCTGCACATTGATTTTGTATCCTGAGACTTTGTCGAATTTGATTATCAAGAAGATTTTGGGCTGAGACAATGGGGTCTTCTAAATATGCAATCATATTATCTGCAAATGAAGACAATTTGACTTCCTATTTTCCTAATTGAATACCCTTTATTTCTTTTTCTTGCCTGATTGCTCCAGCTAGAACTTTCAATGCTATATCGAATAGGAATGGTGAGAGAGGGCATCCTTGTCTAGCGCGTTTTCAAAAGGAATGCTTCCAGTTTTTGCTCATTCAGTATGACTTTGGCTGTGAATTTGTTGTAAACAGCTTTGATTATTTTGAGATATGTTCCATCGATACCTAGTTTATTGAGAGTTTTTAGCATGAAGGGCTGTTGAATTTTGTTGAAGTCCGCCTCTGCATCAATTGAGATGATCATGTGGTTTTTTTCTTTGGTTCTGTTTATGTGATGGTTTATGTTCATAGATTTGTGTATGTTGAACCAGCCTTGCATCCCTGGGATGAAGCCTACTTGATTGTGATAGATAAGCTTTTGATGTTCTGTTGAATTTGGTTTGCCAGTATTTTATTGAAGATTTTCACATCAATGTTCATCATGGATACTGGCTTGAAATTTTCTTTTTTAGTTGTGTCTTTGCCAGGTTTTGGTATCAGGATGATGTTGGTCTCATTAATGTTTTTAGAAGAGACAGGGTTTCAGCACATTGGCCAGGCTGGCCTCAAACTCCTGACCTCAGGTGATCCACCCACCTCGGCCTCTCAAAGTGCTTTTTAAACTGTGGTTGCTTTAAAGTTTGTTTTGTGTGATATAAGATTAGCTACTCTTGCTTGTTTTTGGTATACATTTGCATGAATATCTTTTTTCATCCCTTACCTTAAGTTTATGTGAGTCCTTATTTGTTAGGTGAGTCTCCCGAAGTATCTTCAAGACAGATACTTGGTTCATGAATTTGTGTACATTCTGTCATTCTGTATCTTTTAAGTGGAGCTATTAGGTCATTTACAATCTACATTATTATTGAGATGTGAAGTAATAGTGTATTCTTCATGCTGTTTGTTGCCTGAATACCCTGTTTTCCTTTTTTCATTGTGTTATTGTTTTATAGGTCCAGTGAGATTTATGCTTTAATGAAATTTTATGTTGGTGTATTTTAGAGATTTGTTTCATGGTTTAGAGCTTCTTTTAAGTAGTTCTTACAGTGCTGGATTGGTAGCAGCAAATTCTCTCAGCATTTCTTTTTCTGAAAAGGACTGTATCTTTCCTTCATTTATTAAGCTTAGTTTCACTAGATACAAGATTCTTGGCTGTTAATTGTTTTGTTTAAGTATACTAAAGTTGAGACCCCAATCTCTTCTACTTTGTAGAGTTTCTGCTGAGAAATCTGCTGTTAATTTGAGAGATTTTTCTTTATAGGTCACCTGATATTTTTGCCTCACAACTCTTAAGATTCTTTGCTTTGTTGTGACTTTAGATAAACTGATGACTATGTACCTAGGTGATAATCTTTCTGTAATGAATTTCTCAAGTGTTCTTTGAGCTTCTCGTATTTGGATGTCTTGATCTCTAGCAAGGCTGAGGAAGTTTTCCTCAATTATTTCCTCAAATATGTTTTCTAAATTTTTAGATTTCTCTTCTTCCTCAGAAACACCAATTATTCTTAGGTTTGGTCATTTAATATAATCGCAAACTCTCTAAGTGTGTCCTTCATTTCTAGAAGCTGTGATCTTTAATTTATGCTATTTCAATGGGGATTTTTCCATTGATATCCTGTATCACTTTTTTGATATCTTTAAGTAAGTTTTTACCTTTCTGTAGTGCTTCCTTGATTTGCTTTTGAATTCTTTTTCTGGCAATTCAGAAATTTCGTCTTGGTTTGGATCCATTGTTGGTGAACTAGTGTGATCTTTTGGGAGTGTTAAAGCACTTTGTTTTGTGATATTACCAGAATTGTTTTTCTGGTTTGTTCTTAATTGAGTAGACTATGTCAGACAGAAGATCTGGGACTCAAGGGCTGCTGTTCAGATTCTTGTCTTATGGGGTGCTCCCTTGGTGTGATGTTCTCCCCTTTCCCCTAGAGATGGGGTTTCCTGAGAGCCAAACTGCAATGCTTTTTATTTCTCTTTTGTATTTATCCACCCAGCATAGCTACTAGGCTTCAGGCTGGTACTGGGGAGTGTCTGCAAAGAGTCCTGTGATATAATCCAACTTCAGGTCTCTCAGCTGTGGATACCAGCACCTGCTTTGGTGGAAGTATCAGGGAAGTGAAGAGGACTCCTGAGGGTCCTTAATTGTGTTTTTGTTAAGTGCTCTGATTTTGTGTTGTTTGGCCTCCACTAGGAGGTGGTGCTTTCAAGAGCTGCATCAGCTGTGGTAGTATATGGAGGATCAGGTGGTGGGCAGGGCCCTAAGCTCCCAGGAGATTATGTGCTTTGTCTTCAGATACCAGAGCAAGTAGAGAAAGACCATCAGGTGGGGGCAGGGTTAGCCATATGTCAGCTCAGACTCTGCTTGCGCAGGGGCATGCTGCAACTGCTATGGGGTATGGGAATGCAGTTCCCAGGCCAATAGAATTACATTACCAGGGGAATTTTGGCTGCCTCTGCTGCGTCACACAGATCACCAGGGAAGTGGAGGAAAGCCCGTGTCCATAGGCCTCACCCAGCTCCCATGGAGCCTACAGCCTGAAAGGTCGGTTTCACTCCCACTGTGCCCCCCACAGCAGCAGGGAGTTTATTTCCAGGAAGCTGGTGAGCAGGACAAAGAATTTGCCCCAGGCCACAAGCCTCCCAGCTAGGAAAGCAAGTCTTTCTCACAGTTTCTCCCCTGTCCCATGGAGCCTACAAGTGCAATCCACCTCCTTCAAAGGGTCTCTGGATTCTCTCAGCTTTCCTGGTATAATTCTGTGGTAGTTCTTGGAACACAAGTTCACAGTGTGGGTGTCCACATGCTGCTCTGTCCATCTCAGTGGGAGCTGCAAATTAGTCCTGCCTCTATCCATCATTTTTCCTCCTCTTTCCTAGGTATTATTTATTTAAATATGTTTTTTGTCCCCTTTTCTGTAACTCCTATTACACAAAGGTTTGGTCTCTTGGTGGTGTTCCATAATTTTCATAGGCTTGCTTTCTTTTATTGTTTTGCTCCTCTGCCTGAATGATTTAAAATGTTCTGTCTTCAAGCTCACTAATTCTTTATTTTATTTGATCAAGTCTGGTCTTGCAGCTTTCTGTTAAATTTGTATTAAATTTTTCACTTTCGTCACTGTATTCTTCATTTCTAGAATTTTTACCTGTTTCTTTGAATTGTTTACATTTCTTTGTCACTTTTCACTTTGTGTATTGTTTTCCAAATTTCATTAAACTTTTTATTGTATATTCTTGTAGTTCACTGAACTTCTTTATGAGTATTATTCTGAATTCTTTGTCATCTTATAGATAGATCTCCATTTTTGTGGATCCACCATGGAAGTTTTATTAGTTTATTTTGGAAGTGCCATGGTTCCTTGATTTTTCATAATTCTTGCATTCTTGTGTTGTTGTCTGAACATTTGAGAAGGGACAAATTTGATTTGTGATTTTGGAAGGGACAACTGACGTTGTGAGTTTTCTAGTTGTCTGGGCCACTGATTTTGGCCAGATGTCTATTTTCTGGGATCCAGTCTCTAGGAAGACCACTAGCTGGCCTCAGCTATCAGGCAGAGCTGCTGGCCAAATAAATCAATGTCTAGTCAGTCTGGTTGCAGGATGTATTTCCTGTTCCAGGTAACTCTAGTGTTTGGAATTTGCGGTTGTGGAAGTTTTAATTATAAATAAATATTGAATTTTGTCAAATAAATTTTCTGCATCTATTGATGTGATCATGTCATTTGTCTTTTTTAATTTGTTGTTGTAATGGATTATATTATTTGATTTTTTAAAGTGTTGAAGCAGCCTTACATACCTGGAATAAATTCTACTTGTTTGCAGTGTAAAATTCCTTTTATATATTTTTAGATTTAATTTGCTAACATGTTGTTGATAACTTTTGCATCTATATTCATGAGAAATATTGATCTGTAATTCTCTTTTCTTATAATATCTTTGTCTGGTTTTGGTAAAAGGTAATTCTGGCCTCATAAAATGAGTTAGAAATCTTTCCCTTTGCTTCTGTCTTCTGAAAGAGAGTGTAGAGAATTGGTATAACTTCTTTAAATGTTTTTTAGAATTCACCTGTGAATGTATCTTGGCCTAGTGCTTTCTCTTTGGGAAGATTATTAATTATTGATTCAATTGCTTTGATATAAGACTAGATTGTCTGTTTCTTCTTGTGTGCATTTTAGAAGATAGTGTCTTTCAAGTAACTAGTCTGCTTTACCTAGATGATCAGATCTGTGGGCATGGGCTTGTTTCTAGTATTTCTTTATTATTCTTTTAATGTCTTTCTTCATTTCTGATATTAGTAAGTTGTGCCATCCTTTTTTCCACCTTAGATAGCCTGACTAGAGGCATGTTAATTTTATTGATTTTTTCCAAAGACCAGATGTTGGTTTTATTTATTTTCTCTATTGATCTTCTGTTTTCAATTTTACTGATTTCTGCTCTAATTTTAATTTGTTTTCCTGCTTACTTTGAATTTAATTTGCTCTTTTTTTCTAGTTTTCTAAGGTATAACCTTAGATTATTGATTTCAGATCTTTCTTTGCTAATATATGCATTCAGTGCTATTGAGTTTCCTCTAAGAACTGCATTTGCTGCATTTCACAATTCTAATAAGTTGTGTTTTAATTTTGATCTTTTAAAAAATATTTTTAAATTTCTAATGGGATTTTATCCCCAACTGATGTGTTACTTAAAAAAGTGTTTTTTGCTCTGCAAGTTTTGAGATTTCTCAGCTATCTTTGTGTTATTTGTTTTTAGTTTTTTTTTTTTTTTTTTTTTTTTTTTGAGACGGAGTTTCGCTCTTGTTACCCAGGCTGGAGTGCAATGGCGCGATCTCGGCTCACCGCAACCTCTGCCTCCTGGGTTCAGGCAATTCTCCTGTCTCAGCTTCCTGAGTAGCTGGGATTACAGGCACGCGCCACCATGCCCAGCTAATTTTTTGTATTTTCAGTAGAGACGGGGTTTCACCATGTTGACCAGGTTGGTCTCGATCTCTCGACCTTGTGATCCACCCGCCTCGGCCTCCCAAAGTGCTGGGATTACAGGCTTGAGCCACCGCGCCCGGCATTTTAGTTTAATTATATTATGATCTGAGAGCTGACATCATATGAGTCCTAATTCTCTTAAATTTGTTAAGGTGTGTTTTGGCTTAGAATGTGGCATATCTTGGTGAAGGTTCCATGTGAACTTGAGAAGGATATGTACTATGTTGTTGTTGCATTAAGTAAGCTAAAGGTGTTAATTTTATACAGTTGATTGGTGGTATTTTTAGTTCAACTATAACCTTACTGATTTTATGCTTGCTAAATCTGTTCATTTCTGATAGAAGGGTGTTGAAGTCTCCAACTGTAATAGTGAATTCATCTATTTTTCCTTGTAGTTCCATAGGTATAGCCTCATATATTTTGACACTCTGTTGTTAGGCTTATACACATTAAAGATTGCTATATAATTTTGGAGAATTGACTCCTTTATAATTATGTCATGTTTCTCTTTATTCCTAACAAATTTGCTTGTATGAAGTTTGGTTTGTCTCAAATGAATAGAACTACTTTGTTTTCTTTTGCTTAGTGTTAGCATAGTATAATGTTCCCCATTTATTAATATTTAATTTTAATACATGTCTCTTCACATTTAAAGTGGGTTTCTTATAGACCACATATATATTTGGACGGCATATAGTTGGTACATTTACATCACTGTTGTTCAAAGTAATTTTGCTGTAGTTGGATTAATATCTACAGTGTTTATGTTTTTTCTTATTTATTGCATTCGTTCTTTGTTCATATTTTTTCTTCCACTCTTTCCTGCCTTTTGTAATTTTAATTGGGCATTTTATATGATTCCATTTTATCTCCTTTCTTAGCATATCAATTATCACATTTAAAAAACATTTTTATCCTATTTAAAAAACATTCGAAACATACATTTAAAACTAACCCAAGTCTACTTTCAAATAACACTATACTAACTTCACAGGTAGTGTGAGTAACTTATAATAACAAAATAATCCTAATTCTTCCTGCCTATCCCTTATATCATTGCTGTCATTCATTTTACTTGTACCTAAGCAAACATAAGCATATATATGTATGTAGATCAATTAAGAATAAGAAAAATAAAAGTTTTTATTTTACTTTCACTAATTTTTTTCATTAATGCTCTTCTTTTATCCATATAGATCTGAGTTTCTTACCCATATTATTTTTCTTTTCCTTAAAATAACTTTTTTAAAACATTTTTTGCAATTCACGTTTACTGGCAACAAATTGATCAATTTCTGTTTGTATGAGTAAGTCTTTATTTCTCTCTCACATTAAGGATAATTTTGCAGGATACAGAGTTCTAGGCTGATTTTTATTTTCTCAACACTTTAAATATTTCATTCCACTCTATTCTTGCTTGCATAGCTTCTTAGAAAAAGTAGTAGGATGTAATTATTATCTTTGCTCCTGTGTATGCAAGAGCCACCACCTACTCCCTGTGGTTCTTTCAGGATTTTTTTTTAATCTTTGATTTTCTGTAGTTTGGAAGTAATATGCCTAGGTGTAGTTTGTCTGGAATTTATCCTTCATGGTGTTCTCTGAGCTTTTAGCATTCAGGTTTGATGCCTGACATTAATTTGGGGAAAGTTCTCAATCATCATTTTTTCCAATATTTCTTCTCCTTCTGGCATTCGCATTAAGTGTATGTTATGCCTTTTGTAGTTTTCTCACAGTTCTCAAATATTCTGGATTTTAAAAATGTTTTCTTTTCCCCTTTGTTTTTCAGTTTTGAAGGTTTTTACTGAGACATCTTTAAGCACACAGATTCTTTCTTCAGCTGTGTTCAGTCTACTAATAAGCCCATCAAAGCCAAGGCATTCTTCATTTCTGCTACAGTAGTTTGGATGTCAAGCATTTCCTTTTGGCTTTTTGTTTGAATTTCCATCTCTCTGCTTACATTTCCCATCTATTCTTGCATGCCTTCTACTTTGTCCATTAGAGCACTTAGCATATTAATCACAGTTGTTTTAAAATTCCTCATCTGATAATTCCAACATTTCTTCCAATAGCTGAGTCTTGTTCTGGTGCTTTTTCTATCCCTTCAAACTGAGTTTTGCCTTTTAGTATGTTTTGTAATTTTTTAACGGACAGCTGGACATGATGTATTGGGTCAAGGGACCTGCTATAAATAGGCCTTAAGTATGTAATTACCTATGATTGGGCCACAGTTTTTAGTGAGCCTGTGCCTCTTGACTGTGAACTTTATGAGGGCTGTTCAGTTCCATTCCCCTCCTATGTGTTACTATATGGCTGGAGGGGGCTGGAATTGTGTATCTCCTTTGTGCCATAGGAAGACTAGAGCCAGCTGGAGTTGGTAATTTTACTTCCTCCAAGTTAGTTAGGCATTGAGGAAACCCCAGCAGTTTAGGTTCTGGTTGAATATTTTCTCCTGAGGGCAAACCTTGTTAAGAAGAGTACAATGCTCTGGCAAATTTCAAAATGGTCATTTTCCCTCCCTTTCTGTAAGCATGGGGGCATTTTTAAAAATCTGGTATTTGCTTTGATAAACTGGTGGAGTTCTAGCAGGTAAAACACACAAAAGTAGGGGGCCCCTCAATAACTGAATCCCTCTGAAGTTTCAAACTCTCAGACTTGTCCACATTGAGCTTCAAGCAATTTGTTAATTACGGTTCAGATTTTCCCACCCTGGCACTGGTTCCCCTGGAGGTTTCTGAAGTTCAAGAGTTTCTGCTCTGGTAACTTATGATTCTCTAAACGTGTCTGTCTCTTCAATTTTGGGGCCAGTGGTTTGCCCTGTGACCTCACTTCTCTTACAAATCTAAGAGTTGCAAATTTTTTCCATTTTTCCAGCTTTTTACTTATTAGATTTGAGTGGCAAGTTCCATGCTTTTTTGCATGCTGGCCAGAAATGAGAAATCTCCTGTTGTGTTTTCACTTTATTCATTTCAATGTGCTTTTTGATTTCCCTTGAGATTTCTTTCTGGATCCATGGAGCACACTATTTAGTTCCAAGTGTTTGGAGATTTTCCTAAAAATCTTTCTGTCATTAATTTCTACTTTCATTCCTTTGTGTTTAGAAAAACACTACAGAATTTTAACTTTTAAAATTTTGTTGAGTTTTGTTTCATGGCCCAGTCTATGTATCCTGTGTATGATCTATGGGCACTAGAAAAGAATATGTATTCTGCTGTTTTTGGGTGGAGTGTTCTTATAAATTTTGATTAGATCCTATTGGTTGATTGGTTGAGTTCCATAACTTTGGTAATTTATTTTTTTATTAAAGATGTGGTCTCACTTGGATTTTTTTCTCTAATTGTTCTATCAATTTTTGAGAGAAGGATGTTGAGGTTTCCAACTATATTATGGATTTACTTATTTCTGCTTTCAGTTCTATCAGTTTTTCTGCACATATTTGGTAACTTTGCTTTTTGGTGCATACACATTTAAAATTGCTATGTGTTCTTGCTGTATTGACCCTTTTATGATTACATATTATCGTTCTTTATCTCTGCTAATTTTCCTTGTTTTGTAGTGTACTTTGTTTTGCTATTCTTTCATTAAGGTTTGCATACTTTTTTCCATTATTTTACTTTCAATCTGCCTAAATTATTACCTTTGAACTGAATTTCTTCTAGGCAGTATATAGTAGGATCATGTTTTTTAATCCACTGTGGCAAACTCTTTTATTAGACATATTTATACCATTTACTTTTCATGTAATTACTGATGTATTAAGTTTTAATTATGTCATTTTATTTTTTCTGTCTCTTTCTCTCTTTTTTCTTTCTTTCCCCTGCCTTCCAGTGAATTATTTTTTAGTATTCCATTTTGACTTATGTATAGTGTTTTTGAATGCATTTCTTTTTATGTATTCAAAAAAGTAGTTGTTTTAGATGTTTCATTATATAAATATAACTTGTCACAAACTGCTGGCATCATCATTTTACTAGTGCAACTGAGATATTGAAATCCAGCCTTCCTTTACTTCTCTTTACCTCTCTGCCTGTAATGTAATTGCCTTAACCACATCAGGTAGTGTTATAGTTTTGTTTCCACTGTCAAGCATAAATTAGAAAATGTAACAAGAGAAGAAAGATAATATTGTATTTCCCTATGTTTTTGCTTAGTGTGTTTTCTTCCTCATGTTCCAAGATTTCTTCTTTTATCGTTTCATTTTCATTCGTTTTGGATCGATCTTCTGGTGACAATTTTACTCTTCCTCTGAGAACATTTTGATCTCCAGCTCATTTCCGAAGCATATAAATACAGGATTTTGGATTGTTAGTTGATTTCTTTCAGCCGGTGAAAATATTGTGCTTCCTTATGACCGCCAATGTGTCTGATGTGAAATTTGCTGTCATTAGCACTGATTATTTCCCCCCATAGGTAAGATGCCTTTTGCTTTTTGCTGATTGCTTTTCAACATTTTTTCTTTGTTTTTAGTTTTTAGCAGCTTAATCATGGTATGCTTTGGTGTGAATATTCTTGTTTATCATGTTTGGGTTTCTCTCAGATTTTTGGGGTTTATGTCTCTTGATAATTTTGAAACTTTTCAACAGTTATTTTTGTGAATGCTGTTTTAGTCCCACTTTTTTCTTCTTTCCTTCTGCCACTCTGATGACATGAACGTTAGATCTTCTCTTACGGTCCCACAAATCCCCAAGCGCTCTGTTTCCTTTTTTTTTTCTTCTCTCAGTTTATTTTCTTTCTGTTGTTCAAATTAGGAAATTTCTATTGTTCTATACTTTAGTTAATAGGTTCTTTCCTCTGCTTACCACATTTTGTTGTTGTGCCTGTATATAGAGCTTTTAATTTCAGTTATTGTATTTTTCAGCTCTAACATTTTTATTTGGTTCTTATTTGTATCTTCTGAGTCTCTACTGAGACTTTTTATTTCTTTGGTGAGGTTTTCTATTTTTTTAAAAAAAATTGCTTCAAGCATATTTGTAGTTGCTCGTTAAGTTATTTTTATCACGGCTATTTACAAATCTTCATCTCATAATTCTAACATTTATGTCATCTTTGTGTTGGTGTCTATTGCTTGTCTTTTGTCATTTAGTTCATGACTTCTTGGTTCTTGGTATGAGAGTAGTTATACATTGAAACCTGGAAAATTTTTATAATATAAGACTCTGGGTCTTATTTAAACATTTTGTTTTGGTTGTCTGTATTGGGTTGAATAGTGTTCCCTCAAAACTCATGCCCACTCAGAAACTTAGAATGTGATCATACTTAGAAATAGGATCTTCATAGTTGTAATCAAGTTACAATGAATCATAGGATTGGCCCTAATCCAATGACTGACTGGTGTCCTCATAAGAAGAGAAAAATTTGGATACAGAGATGCACACAGAGGGAAGATGATGTGAAGGTACACAAAATGTTGAGTGATGATGAGGGGAGAGATGAAAGTGATGCATCTACAAGCTAAGTATTGCCGGCAACCAGAAACTAGGAGGAAGCAAGAAAGGATCTTCTCCCTAAGCCATCAGAGAATGTGCCTCTGATGAAACCTTGGTTTTAAAGTTCTAGCCTCCAGAACTGTCAGAGAATAAATTTCTGTTATTTTAAACCACCCAATTTCATCCAATTGGTAGGGAGTACCTCCTGACTGCCAGGTGGGGAAAATCCAGACTTTCTGGTCTCCACTGACACTTTGGTTGGGGTATGGTTAAGTGCTTGTAACCAAGGGGAGGGGAAAAAGGTTTGGTTCATTACTTGTCCTTCTCTTACACTGAAATGGCAGAGGTGCTGACACACTTGTTACAAACTTATAAGGATGGATGAGGCTCCCCACTGTGCCTCTGCTAGTATGATGGGTTTGAGTCACAGGTTTTCTGTGGTGGTAGCTCGAGTAGGATGGCCATTGTCTAAAAGTTTTCTCTTTTGATATGTTTTCCCCATCCTGTCCTCTGAGCAAGAGCAGGCTTTTTGGGGGGCTTTTCTTGTCTGCTTTTATTGGCATTATGAGATTTCTGGCTTTTTTAAATCTCCAAGTCTGAAGTATATGAGGCAAAAGAAAGCCTGGAGAGGTCACCATCATGTTATTCCTCCAATGCTGTGATCCCTAGCCAATCTGTCTTCTCTTTACTTATTAGAGTCATCTTAGGTTTTGTTTTATATAAAGTTTTCAGAGTTTTAGTTGTATGTATTGAGAGGTATTGGAAAAATTAACATCTATTTCATCTTCCTTGAATTCCAGAAATTCTTTCAATGTATTTTATCTCACTGTTCTGAGCTTCAGTTAAAAACTCTATAATTTTAAATAACCTAAACCTACATTTCTTGTTTCATCAATCAGCAAATAGCTTATGAATCCTCATTTTGTAAAAAAGCACACTAATGCTTCCAAATAAAATATTCTTTAGATAGCTGATCCTATCTCTTCTTACTCCTTTTTACTTCTTTATCTCTGTTGGAAATGCATTTATTTTTACATTGACAAGATTAATAATATTATTTTGTTAATATGGTAGAAGCTGCCATGATTTCTCTACAAGTCAATATTAGGATTTTAAAATCAATAAAATATTTTTTATTATTATGATTAGGTAAATGTTGTATACTCTAAGCCTAGTAATAGATTAAGATTACATTTCATTCTCTGTGGATTAAATGTCACAACCTCTGTGTCCTTCAATGGAGAATATTTCTTGTTTAAATTTTAAGTATGTTTTCTTTTTCCACCCTCCATTTACTTTATTATGTCATTAAGTCTTTCTAACTCAAATTATATGATTTCTCTGATTTTCCAATATCAGCTGATTTCTTCCTAATTTATATTCTGTATTAAATATACTCTTTCTTCAGGAAAGAAAAAGAGTGAATTTATATAAAATTATAAATTATTATTAGAACATTTTTCCGAAATAATTTATATACATATAAATTATATAAATATAATATATATATTATAAATATTAGGATATAAATTATTCTAGATTATTATATAATCTAGCCTAATATATTATATAATCTAATACTTTTTTTGTTTTCTCCTTATTTTATTTATGTGCACATGTCATTAAATTCCTAATAAAAGGAGCTTTCTGAGACCATGATACCACTGCTTTACTGCTGCTGGCATTAATTTGAAGAGAAGGCATTCGAGAATTTTGTTTAGTTTTTGTGTTCATGGTTCAATGGAGAGGAGTTACTTTGGTTGGACCTACATCATGGGCCCATACTGCAGCATATACCATGTGGCAGAAAGAGGAAGAATTTACCTCTCAGCTTTAGTAATGGTGAAGGGGCAGCGGGAAGTAGCAACCAGGAATTTCCTCCCACTAAAACTATGCATAAGAAGGGAGAAGTAAAGATATATAAAAACCTAATTCTATTAGTAAGGAAGTTTGGTGCTGGGCAGCCAAGCTTGACAATCAAGTTGCCATTACATGGTTTATTTTTTACTTACATTTACTTAATACACCTAAAGGCTGAGAATGATTTGCTATGATTGTGGAAGGTGATATAGTTTGGATGTGTGTCCCCGCCCAAATCTCATGTTGAAATGTAATCCCCAGTGTTGGAGGTGGGGCCTGATGGGAGGTGACTAGATCATGGGAGCAGATTTCTCATGAATGTCCTAGCATCATCCTCTTGGTGCTGTCCTTACTTGGAATCTGGTTGTTTAAATGTGTGTGGTATCTCCCCATTTGCTCTCTTGCTCCTACTTTTGCCATGTACTGTGCCTGCTACCCCTTCAACTTCCACCATGATTGCAATCTTCCTGAGGCCTCCTCAGAAGCCAAGCAGACGTCAGTAGAACCATGAGCCAAATTATCTAGTCTCAGGTATTTATAGCAATGCAAGAATGATCTAACACAAAAGATATTGTTCCATCATCTTCTACTATCCAGTGTGCTGCTGAGAAGTCAGTCTATTCCTTTCTGTATGAAGTCTTAAAATGTCTTTTTTAACTTCATGAAAGTTTGTAAACCATTTTCTTTATCTTCAGTGTTCCAAAGTTTCACATCAAGCATCTAGGTAAGGAGTTTTCTTCATTCATTGCCCTGAGCACTTTTTGGATTTTTTTAATCTGAAGACTTTTAGCTCTTGGATATTATTTTCTCTTCTTATTTGCTCACTCTCCTTTTTTTCCTTTTCCTAATTCTCTCTTTCTGGGATGTTTATCAGGAGGTTGGACCTGATGGATTGCTTCTCTATGTCATTTCTACCCCCTCCTTCTTTTTTATCCTGTTTCTGTTATTGTTTTTGGTAGACTGACTTTACTTCACCTTCCAAATAATCTCTTGAATTGTTTCTGCTTCTTAATATCCTGTACTTATTTCATGGATAAATATATTCTCAAAATTTTCTGAGAATACTAACTAGATCAATTAAAAATATATATCTTTTTTTTTCCTTTGATTTATGTTTAGATTTTTCTGGCCATTTTTTCATATTTAAGAATGAGTAATCATTAATTGGGAACACTTCATGTCCATTCCAATTGATTTTTAAAAACCAGCTTATTGAGATATAATTCACATAACATACAATTTACTGACTTAAAGTATACAACTGAATGGTTTTTAGTACATTTTCAGATTGTGTAACCACCATCATCATCAGTTTTAGAACGTTTTCATCACCTCGAAAAGAAACTCCATGTCCTTTAGCTATTAGCTCCTGCTTTCCATCTCCCTCAGTTCTAAGCAACCACTAATCTACCTTTTAATCCACCTGTTGTTTCTTTCTATTACCCTGTTCTGGATATTGCTGTGAATGTAGTCCCATAACATGTAGTCTTTTGTGACTGACTTCTTTTACTTAGCATAAAGTTCTTAAGGCTTACCCATGTCATATCATATGTTAGTACTTATTATTTTATGGCTCAATAATATTCTGTTGTGTGGATATACTTCATTTTGTTTACTCATACATCAGTTAATGAACATTTGGTTTGTTTTCACCTTTGGATATTATCAATAATGCTGCTATAAACATTCATGTATGTTTTTGGTTTGGTATATATTTTCATTTTACTTGGGTATACACCTAACAGTGGAATTCGTAAGTTATAAGGTAACTCTATGTTTATAGTCTGAGGAATTTCGACACTGGTTTCCAAAGCAGTTTCACCATTTTACCTTCCCACCAGCAGAGTATGAGCATTCCAATTTCTCCACAGATTCCCTAACACTTGCTATTACCTGACTTTTGATTCTAGTCATCATAATGGGTATAAAGAAGTATTTTGTTGTGGTTTTGCTTTGTATTTTTCTGATGACTAATGATGCGGCATATCCTTTTGTGTGCTTATTGGCCATTTGTGTATTTTACTTGGAGAAATGTCTATTCAGATCCTTTGCTCATTATAAAAATTGCATTATTTATTTTTACAAGTGAGTTGTAAGAGTTCTATATATATTCTGGGTGCAATTCCTTTATCAGATATATGATTTGTCAGTATTTTTCTTTCATTCTTTGTGTTGTCTTTTCACTTTCTAAATGGAATCCTTTAAACCACAAAGATTTTTCATTTTTATCAAGTCCAAATTATGTATTTCTTTTCTTTCGTTGCTCATGCTTTTTGTATTATAGCTAAGAATGTTTTGCCAAGTTCAAGGTCATGAAGATTTACCTCTGTTTTTCTTTAAAAGTTTTATCATTTTGGCTGTTACATTTATATGTTTGATCCATTTTGAGTTAACTTTTTAAATTTTAAACTCCATTCTGAGTTAAATTTTGCATGAAGTGAGGGTCTAAATCATTGCTTTTGCATGAGGTTATCCAGTTGTCTCAGTACCATTTACTGAAAAGACTATTCTTTCCCCATTGAATAGTTTGGCACTCTTACTGAAAATCAGTGAACCACAGACACATGGTTTCTGGACTCCATCAATTCTATGCCACTAATCTATTTTTCTATCCTTGTGCCAGTAGCACACTGTCTTAATTATCATTGCTTTGTAGCATGTTTTGAAACCAGGAGGCATGAGTCCTCCTACCTTGTTCCTTTTCAAGATTGTTTTGACTAATCTGGGTCTCTTGCAATTCCATGTGAATTTAAAAATCAACTTGTCCATTTCTACTAAGAATTCATCTAGGATTCTGATAGGGATTACGTTGAAACTATCTGATGGGTTTGTAAGTACCAGTATTCAGGGGTTTGAGGCTTCAATGCCCATGTAACTTTCTTAATTCTTCCAAAAACAATCACATAAAATATATACTTAATGAGTAAAAAATTAAACAGTATTGTAACTATCCCTCAGTAAGGACACAAACTTTGATAGTCACTTCAGAAGTTTCTTTATGTGTGATTGAACATCATAGCTTCCCTCCTCCAATAAGGAATGATTATCCTGACTTTATATTATTCAATTCCCTTATTTTTCTTCCTAGATTTATTATCCTCATGTGTACCCTAGAAATTGCTAATAGCCTTGCCATTAACAAATGGGTATATGTTTTATGTCTCTTTTAATCTGTAAGTCATTCTTCTATTCTTTTATTTTTCACACAATTTATTTTCCTCCAAAAAGTTTATCGCAGTCTAAATTTTGCCTTCTGTTGGTGAAGGTTAAAAAGTTCCTCAATTCTCAGTATTTCTTGTAAATTGATAGTTAGATCCAGAGACTTGCTTAATCCTGTTGTCAGCACCACAGGTGGCATGATATTCTTCCATCTGGAGTACACAATGTATTGTCTCTGTTTCCGTGATATTAGTAGCTGTTGGTGCTCAATGCCTAAATTCATTAATTCATATTCTAATGCTATCTCTACTTTTTATGAAAATTTTATAAAGTGATACTTTATGTCATTTACTATTTTGTTACTCTGGTACAATTCTCACACAGGAAGAAGGATAGATGGTTGATTTTTTTCTTTTATTTGCCTGTTTTAAAAATAATGAATGTATTACATATCATCTTCTAGGGAAACCAATTAGATTGAAGTATTATTATAAACTCATGGATTTGAACATATTCTGTGAGTTTCAGTCGGTTGAAATTGTATTCATTTTGAGGCTCAAAGTGTTCTATCTTTTGCCAAGAAAACCTTCTTCAAGCTGGTTTCTCAGTTCTTTAGACATGATCCTAATAGTTTTAAATGGCTTCCTCACCATCTGAGGACATAAAAGGAATGTCTTCTTCATATGAGAAGATGTTTCAGGTTTGTCTGGTTCACTTCGTGCCCCACACCTGAAATCAGCTAGGAAGATCTGGTTTCTTTTAGTGGTAAATATTATTTTAGACAAAATTCGACTGTTAGGAAAATCATTGCTTCTTTCTTGGCCATTATACCTAAGCCTCTTTGGTGAAGACAGCTAAATTTTTCTTCTGTGTGTAAATATGTATTAAATTTAAATTTAAAATTACTTCTGTAAGTAACTATATATTCTATGTTCACCACCAATTCTCATATCAATATTCTTTTGGTCACTTTGTTTTTTAAAACTTACATTCAATAGATTTCTCACAAGGGCTCTTGGGAACATTTCAAGTTCTCACATGCGACAGTTTGTATGTGCACTCTATACTTGAAAGAGTTTTTGGAATATAAAAATCTTTGACTCACTTTTTTTTTTCTGGAGTATTCTAAATATGTTACTTCATTTGCTTCTGGCATGAAGCGTTACTATTGAAAAGTCTAATAATATTAATAAGGGAAAATACTAGATTATTCTTGCTTTTTTTGCCTACCTGTCCAAAGGATTTTTAAAATTTTTCCTCAAAGTGCAGTCATTTTACTAGGTTTTCTTGGCACTGGTCACTCTGAGTCAATATTCTCAGGTATGTGCATCTCCTGTTTTTGTATGTAGTTTCAAATAACATATTCAAGTTAGGGAGAGTTTTCTTTTCTTTTCTTTTCTTTTCTTTCTTTCTTTTTTTTTTTTTTTGAGACAGAATCTCACTCTGCCACCAGGTGCCAGGCTGGAGTGCAATGGCACAATCTCGGCTCATGGCAACTTCCACCTCCTGGGTTCAAGCAATTCTCTTGCCTCAGCCTCACGAGTAGCTGGGACTACAGGCACGTGCCACCAAGCCCAGCTAATTTTTTTGTATTTTTAGTAGAGACGGGGTTTCACCATGTTGGCCAGGATGGTCTCGATCTCTTGACCTCATGATCCGCCCGCCTCGGCCTCCCAAAGTGCTGGGACTACAGGCTTGAGCCACTGCACCCGGCCAGGGAGAGTTTTCTTGATTTACACTCTTTGTTATTTGCTCTTTCCTCTGTTTTCTTCTTCAGAGACTCATACTATGTGTATGTTAAATCTTATTTGTGTATATCTAATATTTGTCATTAAATTTTTTCTCTTTTCACATTTATTTTAGATTTTTATTTTTTTATCCTCTTTATCTTTTGCCTTTCTTAAGGAATAATTGTATTTCCTTGTTCTTGGTCTTCCTAGTTTTTTGCCATCTCTGATAAAAGTTTTTTCTTTCCCAAATTATATTTCTTAATTTCCAGGTACTTGTAATTCTGACTTATGTCTTTTCATATCTACAAATAAGAGATAGTTCTTGTCTTTGATAAATGAATGTCTGGTACTTCAATTGTGATGCATTCATTATAAAAGCAGAATATATGAATAGCACAAAAGAAAAAGGGATGAGTAATTCGAATAGATTTAGGTTTTTGAGCTCTGTGTTTAAATCACCAGAATACAATATTTAACATTTCATGTAAAAATTCTATCAAGGTAAAGGTGTTTTTGTTATTGATAAATATTCCATCTCAGCATAAGGTTATTAAGGTCTGTATTTATTCTTTTTGCTTTAAATGGTGTTTTGAGATATGAATATAGAAATTTTGCTGAGAATACCTAGATTTGATAAGTGTCACATTGCTCATTGGTATGAGATACTATCATCACAGTGTTTGTTCTCCAGGAAACTGACTCTGAGGTAGAGGTTAGTCTTCTAGATGTTTATTAAGTAGTGCCATTGGCATCCATATCTGTGAAAGGCACAAGGATGGAGCAGGACTGGGAAGGGGAAGAAACTATCTGTGATGTAGGCCCAGCAGCCTCAGCAAACCCTATGAAATGATCTGTCAAAGTTGTTCCATGTTGTGGCAAAATAGGTAGTCCTTGATACCTCTGCCTCCATCCTGTCGGCTGTCCCCGAAAAGGGTGTGACCTTGGGTGGATCAGTTTCTAAAGGACTGTTATCTAAAGACCCTTCACAAACAGCATTCCCAGCAATCAGGCAATGAAAGTCTTTTCATGAAAGAGGATATGAGCACCACATCTCCATGTTTACCACTTGCAGTGATGAAGGATTTACCAGGGAGGGCAATCATAATTTGGTTTTCTTCTCTTACATCTCTCACCCACAGCAAGGGTATAAAGCAATTGACAATGAGAGATTATTAGTTATTTTTAAAAAGAAATATTAGTGTCTTGTGATGCCTTCCCCCACCTCCATCTTCTCAAATCAAGCCGATGAGGCAGCAATAGGACCAGGTACAGAGTGCCTCTTGTGTCCCCTGCAGTTTAGTGTCCCCTGCAGTTTCAGTGACGTAATGAATTGTTGCTAACATCCTTCTGGAAAATCTACATGATGAGCGAATGTGAGAGTGAAAGAGCAGCATCTTCTGTGATCAGTTGGCACTCAAAGTATTTGATGGGGCTCAGGCTGAGCAAGTGCTTCCCAGTTGTGGGACACCTGCAATAGAGATCAGTGTAGGGCTTTCTTGAGAGTTTCATGAGGAACAACAAGAGAGTAGAAGAGATTTTAGCAGAAAGAAGTTTCTCTTTGAGCTAGGTGCCTAAGGATTAAAAAAGGAGATATATGGCTAACTAGGGAGGATGGACCACCCACTCCATGGAAATAGTTATTAAAAATTTCCAGAGATAAAGGAGGTGGGATCCTTCAAACTGTGCAAAGGCCCCATGGGAGACCCTGGCTCGAACACCTGCAAGGATCAGAGAGTATGAAACAAACTCACCACTGTAAAACATTTCTGTTCCTCCCTTCTTCCAAAGCTGGAGAGGCCATAAATTGAGGTTGGGGGAGAATACATAAAAATACACAACAGGAAAGAATAAGTACTCTGACAGCACTGACTCTCTTGACTTCAGAACTTTAATAGTTTTGAGCTTGTGGAGAGAGTGAATTTAACTCCAGATTAAAGTCACTTCTATTACAGGAAAATGGCCATTTTAATTACTGAAATGAGACTTTATGATAGAGAATTAACTGAATATTCATGGAACTTGTCTCAAATTTCATTCCAGTGAAGAATTAGACCCAGAAAAAAAAAATTAAATTGTAGTGGAAAATACTAAAATTGCCTTTTCATTATATTCCACAGTATACTTGCATAGGCAAATGTTTTGATCCTTCAGAGTGTGGCTGTTTCTAAGCTGTTGCTTCTAATTTACTTAGGCAAACTCAACTCAAGAGCTTCTGAATCCTCAAGGAAAAATTATGTACTATTTAATGTAATTAGTTGGACAAGATGTTTAGATTTCTCAGGAGAAGCCGGAGTCTCTTTGTTTGCCATAACATCACATGTTAGCTGTGTTGGAAGTAAAATAATTCTAGGCCAGAAAGTTCTTGAATGTTACAGAAATGAAAAAGGGTATTGGAGAAGGACAATAATTGTTAGTCTGAGAATTGACTCAGCCTTGGGGCAGGAAATGTCACTAAGAATTCAGGCCTGTAGGTTGTCATGTATTACATATCTTCTATAGAAAACACTTATAACCTAGTAATATCACCAACTGAAATCTAATGTCACTTGCTCCCATATTTTAGAATTCAAGTTAAAAAATGTCTCTGTCATGAAACCAGGATCTATCAAGCAGCCACTGATTATTTTCTTCTATTGAATATTCCCTGGATGTGGTACTTATATGACTTGCCACAGAAATGGAAACATACTTTGAGTTACAATTAAATTACATGTAAGTAAAATTTTGTTTTTATCAAAGTATATGTAGAAATAAAGAATAAAATAATGACACAGGGCTAATAATAAAACCCAGCATTCTCTTGCTCCATCTCTCCCACTGTCCCTATGCCCAAGTACCTGTCCCCAGAAGAAACCAAGTGCCTCTCTCCAGAAGTAAACAATTTCAGCTCTTTTAAATGTTTCCTCTTGTAGTTATTTCCATATTTGTACACAATACACTTAAGTTTTTATTTCTCGATCTTTAATATAGATGATCGATTTACTTCCTACTAAAGAAAGTGAAGATTTAGCTGCCTTTCTAATTCTGTACCCCATTCACAATTTTATACTTCCTTCTTCCCATTATTCTCATGTAGCCCACATTCTTCTTATATGTGATAACTTTTACTAAATAAATATTCAGTATTTATTATAATCATGTAGGTATTGCTTGTACTTACAGTTATAAAATGTATTTCAAAAAAACAAACAATTTTAAGGTTTTTTTGAGTAGAAAGATGTTTAACATAAAAAAAAAGCTGTAAAAATCATTAGAAAAAATGCAAGGGTAGAAGAAAATATGCTACCAATATTTTCAGCTGCCTGTAACTCTGAAGTTGATGATTCCTAGAGAACACCTGAAGTTTCTGGAAGCCACTACTGCTGCTAACAATCATGGCTGTGCATGCACCTAACAACAGAGTTTCAGAGTACATGAAGCAAACATTGACAAAGTTAGTGGGAGAAATAGACAATTCTAGTGATGGTTGGAGAGTCGATTACTGCTTTCTCCACAATTGAAAAGGCCAGGCATGGTGGCTCATGCCTGTAATCCCAGCAGTTTGGGAGTCTTGGGCAGGAAGCTAACTTGAACCCAGGAGTTCAAGATCAACATGGGCAACATAGCGAGACCCTATCTCTACAAAAAAATTTTTTTAAAGTAGCCAGGCATGGTGATGCACATCTGTAGTCCCAGCCACTCAGGAGTCTGATGTGGGAAGACTGCTTGAGGCTGAGAGGTCAAGGCTGCAGTAAGCTATGATTGTGCCACTGCACTCCAGCCTGGGTGACAGAGGGAGAGCCTGTCTTAACAACAACAGCAGCAACAACAACAAAAATAAAAAGAACAACTAAGCAAAAATCCAGCAAAGATGGAATATGTGAACAACATTATCAACCATCTGGATTTAATTGTTGTTCGTAGAAGACTAAAATAACAATGGCAATGAGAGAGGGGACATTACTATAGGACTTACAGATATTAAAAGGAAAACAACAGAATATTAACTTTATTCCAGTGGATTTGACAATCTATCAATAGATAAAAAGAATACATTCCTTGAAAAATACAAATTGCTAAAATAGAAATGAGAAACACAAATTACCAAAATAGGAACACAAAACTTGGATAGCTCTGTATTAGCTAAGGGAGGGTATACTAGTCTGTTCTCACATTTCTCTAAAGAACTACCTGAGACTGGTTGATATATAAAGAAAAAAGGTTTAATTGACTCAGTTCTGCAGGCTGTACAGGAAGCATGACTAGGAGGCTTAGGAAACTTACAATTATGGCAGAATGTTGAAGGGAGAGGAAGCATGTCTTCACATGGTGGCAGAAGAAAGAGAGAGTAGAGAAGGAGGTGATACACACTTTTAAACAACCAGATGTCAGGAGAACTCTCTCACTATCATGAAAATAGCGAGGGGGGAAGTCCACCACCATGATCCATTCACCTCCCACCAGGTCCCTCCTCCAACACTGGGAATTACAATTTGCCATGAGATTTTAGTGGTGACACACAGCCAAACCATATTTTTCTACCCCTGGCTCCTCCCAAATACCATGTCCTTCTGACATTTCAAAACACAATCATGCCTTCCCAACAGTACCCAGTCATAACTCATTCCAGTATTCATTCACAAGCCAAGTCCAAAGTCTCATGTGAGACAAAGCAAATCCATTCTGCCTATCAGCCAGTAAAATTAAAAACAAGTTAATTATTTTCAAGATACAATGGGGGTACTGGCATGGGGTGAATAGGCCCATTCCATGAGGGAGGAATCAGCCAAAGCACAGTGGCTACAGGTCCCATGCAAGTCCTAAACCCAGCAGGCCAGTCCTTAAGTCTTAAAGCTTCAAAATAATCTCCTTTGATTCCACATCTCATATCCAGGCCACACTGATGCAAGTGATGGGCTTCCCAATGCCTTGGGCAGCTCTGTCCCTGTGGGTCTGCAAGGCACAGACCCCATGGCTACTTTGCTGCTGGCACTGAGTGCCTGCAGCTTTTCCAGGTGCACAGTGCAAGCTGTCAGCGGATCTACCACTCTGGGGTCTGGAGAATGATGGCCCTTTTCTCTCAGCTCCACTACACAGTGCCCCACTGGGGACTCCGTGTGGGGGCTCCAACCCCACATTTTTTCTCCACTTTGCCCTAGTAGAGGTTCTTCATAAGGGATCTGCCCCTGCAGCAGACTTCTGCCTGGACATCCAGGTGTTTCCATACATCCTCTGAAATCTAGGCTCCCAAACCTCAACTCTTGCCTTCTGTGCACCCACAGGCTCAACACCACATGGAAACTCCCAATGCATGGGGCTTGAATCTTCTGAAGCAATGGCCTGAGCTGTACCTTGGCCCCTTTTAGCCATGGCTGTAGCTGGAGTGGCTGAAATACAGGGCACCATGTCTTGAGGCTGCACAGAGGATTAGGGCCTTGGGCCTGACCTAGGAGAACATTTTTTTTTTCTCCTAGGCCTCCAGGCCTTTGAGAAGAGAAGCTGTGGTGAGGGTCTCTGAAATGCCCCAGAGACATTTTCCCCATTGTCTTGGCTAGTAACATTCATCTCTTCTTTACTTATGCAAATTTCTGCAGCTGGCTTGAATTTACCCACCAAAAATGGGTTTTTCTTTTCTACTACATGGTCAGATGGCAAATTTTCCAAACTTTTATGCTTTCCTTCCCTTTTAAATATAAGTTCCAGGCTCAGACCACCTCTTTGCAAAGCATATGAGTATGTGCTGTTAGAAGCAGCCAGGTAAAATATTGAATGCTTTTTACTACTTAGAAATTTCTTCTGCCAGATACCCTAAATCATCTCTTTCAAGTTCAAAATTTCACATATCTCTAGAGTAGGGCCACAATGCCACCAGTCTCTTTGCTAAAGTGCAGCAAGAGTGAACTTTACTCCAATTCCTAATAAATTCCACATCTGCATCTAAGACCACCTTAGCCTGGACTTTGTTGTCTATATCACTATCAGTATTTTGGTTACAACCATTCAACAAGTCTCTAGGAAGTTCCAAGCTTTCCATCATCTTCCTGTCTTCTTCTAATCCCTCCAAATTGTTCCAGTCTTTGCCCATTACTCACTTTCAAAGTTACTTCCATACTTTCAGGTATCTTTATAACGATATCCCAATCCTGGTACCAATTTTTTGTAATAGTTCATTCTCACACTGCTATAAAGACTACCCAAGACTGGATAATTTACGGAGAAGAGAAGTTTAATTGACTCACAGTTCCACAGGTTATATAGGAAGCATGGCTGGACGTCTTTAGGAAACTTTCAATCATGACAGAAGGGCAGAGGGAAAGCAAGCACATTTCCACATCGTGGCAGGAGAGAGAGAAAGATCGTGAAGGGGGAAGTGCTACACTTTTAGACAGCATATCTCATGAAAACTCACTCACTATCATGAGAACAGCAAGGGGGAAAACCACCCCCATGGTCTAGTCACCTTCCTCCAGGTCTCTCCTCCAACACTGGAAATTAAAATTTGACAAGAGATTTGGGAGAGGATACAAAGACAAATCTTATCAGAGTGGGATTTATGACTTGAAATTTTCCCATATGGAAAACTCTAGTCCTGGATGGCTCTTATCAAAGATATAAAAAAGAAAATAAAGCTATTCTTATAAAACTCTTTAAAAAAATCAAGGAGGAGGGAAAACTTTTCAGCTTACTTTATGAGGCCACTATCACCTTGTTATCCAAATGAGGCAAAAAGTCCACAAAAGACAGAACTACAGACTAGTACCTCTCATGAACATGGACACAGAGATCCTTTTTACAAGGTTAGTAAATCAAATCTAACTGTACATATGAAGGATAAGACATGATTATGGGGAAGTGGGGTTTCATCCCAGAAAAGCAAGATTATTTTTAATATTTAAAAATCACTTAATGTAACTCACTATATTAATAAAATGAAGAAGAAAACATACAATCACTTCAAAAGTTGCCAACAAACATTTGACAACATTAAAAACTCATTCATAATTTTAAAAATCTCAATGAATTATGATTTTTAGAAAGAAAATTTATTGACCTGGTTAAGTCCAAAAAAACTACTGCACATGTCAGTGATGTAAAGTTTTACGCTTCCTGCCTAAAATCAGAAATAAACTAAGAATTTCTACTTCAGCACTTCCATATTTTTATAATTTTACTAAAGATCCTAGCCAGTGTAGTAAAAGAAGAAAAAAAAGGTATAAACATCAGAAAAGAAAAAGCAAAGTGTTATTTGCAGATAACATGAGCTTATATAATCTACAAAAAAGCTAGTAGAACTAATAAATGAATTTAATAAGATTGTAGGATAAAGGCCTATGTTCAAAACCCAATAGTATTTCTATGTTCTAGCAATAAACATTTAGAAAATGTGATGAAACATACTATTGACAATGCCATAAAATTAGAAATAAATGTAATAAATGATGTAGAAAATTGCCAAGGGTAATTAATACATGGAGATGTATACCATGTTAATCAATTTAAAGAGCAATATTGTTAATACCAAATCTACCCAAAGTAATCTACAGTTTCAATGAAATGTCAAACTATTAAGACTTTTTGTTTCTAAAGAAATTGACAAGATGACTTTAAAATTTATATAGATAGGCAAAATACATGGATATCCAAAACAATTTTTAAAAAGAGAAATAAGATTGGAGAGCATAAACTACCTAATTTCAAGACCAACTATGAAGCTATAGTAATTAAAGCAGTGTGGTATGGTGTAAACAGATAAAACGATCCATGAAACAGAATAGAGTTTAAAAAGCAAATCCACACTTACATGCTTAACTGATTTTCCACAATGTCCTCAGGTATTCCTACGGGGAAAATACATTGTTTATGATACATGTTGCTGGGAAAAATTGGATATCTTGTTGTGAAAAAATAATGTAGACTCTTATGCTGCACAAAAATTAATTCACAATGGATCATAGACTTAAATGATAAAATGTTTAAACTTTCAGAACTATAAGTAACTAGGGAGTTGGGAAAGGAAAGTGGGAAGATTTGAGGTGTTCGTTGTATTCAAGATATGTTATTTTTTAAATAATCTGAAACATTTGTAGCCAAATGTTACAATGGTGAAATTTGAACCAGCTTACATGAATGTTTATGATAGTTTGTGCTTTCCTTTGTATATAAAATATTAATTGATTAACATATAGTAATAAATTACAATGAATAACAATGAAGTGATTAGTAGTAATGAAGATTATATGTAAAATAATATAGTTTCATAGTTAAAATTCTAGGGAGATGGATTTGACTATGAAAAACTCAAAATTTGAGTATGGTAAACACTACATACACAATTAAAAAGCAAAATTGTATAATAATTAGCAGCACATATAAGGGTCAAAAGTTAGTAAACTTAAAATATAAAGTTGTTTCAAAATTATCATAAATGATGGATGCCAGAAAAAGAAGAACCAACAACATGAATAATAAATTCACAAAAATAAAAATAAGTATAAAAAGGATGATTCTATTAATAATTGAATTCTGAGAACAGGCACCACTTTTTGCATATCTGACAGGCAAGAGTGAAACGTGATGGTGCTCGCGATTGGCAAAAGTGTGAGAAAAGGCTCAGCCTTGGACTCTGCTTCTGGAGATTAGGTGGTGCAACCCATTTCTCAGACAATTTGGCAATATGTAAAAAGATCATTAAAAATCAGACACAATTTGACCCAGAAATTTCACTTCTAGGAGGCAGCATATTGTTGAGAGTGCCTGCTCCCAGGAGCTAGAATTCCTTGCTTTAAATTCTGGCTCCACAACTTACTATGAAGCTTTGGGAAGGATATTTCAGCTCTTTGGGACTCAATTTCCCTAATCTGTAAAATTTGGGAAAATAAATCCTAGGAATGTTGTGATGTCATAATTTGTAAACACCTGTAAAGATAACTTAGAGTATTTGTCACATAGTGAGTATTACCATATAAGTGTTTGTTTCTGTCCTTCTTCCCCTCATTTTATCAGACCAAAACTTTTAGCCAGCTTTTACCTGACCTCTAACTTTGATTCTGAAGGACAGTTTCTCTTTCAAGGTAGTCTCAGCAATGTCTTCTTTGGGCCTCTGCTTGGCCCATTAGCAAAACTCTTTGGCTGTTTCTGAGTTACAGCTTTTGTCCTCCTGTGAACACTGATCCCTCTCCCTTTCGTGTCATTTAATTGCCTGGACTTCTAACTCACTCATCCTCTGCATTTACTTCTACCCACCCAGTCATTAACCCTGACCTGGCAACTTGTATTTATTTCTGGGTTCCCCTTCATCACATACTTGCAACTTAGACATATTACAGGAGACATCTGTTGGCTGCAGTTGGCTTGTAATTTTTTCACACAAGCTGAAATATGGGCAAAAGGGACAATGTTGAAAGAGGCTTGGTGAAAGATTCTCTCCTTTCCATGTATGTAAATTAGGCATTCCCTTGGGGAAGACTTAGAACCACTAATTCCAAACATGTAAAATGTTTCCATTCCTCGTATTATTTAGATGGTGACTCATATAACTTTTCATCACTCATCAGCACGTAATTGTGGAGTACATAATCTGTGTCAGGCACTGGGCCAGGCACAGAGGATGCAAGTTCGAACCAGATATGAGCTTGGCCCTCAAGTAATCACACAGACCATCATGTAAACAAAAAAATTATAATGCAGTGGGAGAAGGAAAAGCATAGAGTTATACACATATTTCCATGGTGGGACAGAGGAGTAGCTAGCCTGATCTAAGCCAAGTGGTGAGTTTACAGAGGACTTGATTTTTAGGGTTTTCCAGGTAACCTGGAAGAACAAGTCTCGTCATGAGACTGGCATGCGCAAAAGCACGGAACTCTACCAGAAGCCTGGTTTTCTCTGTAATGGTGATAGCTGGTATAGCTGGAGCAGGAGGTGTAGGTGGAAATTGGCTTGATACGAATTTGAGCATCAGCAGGAGGCCACATTGTAGAGGGCACTGCTTGTCAAAGATGTGATGTAATTTTTAAGATAATGGGGGTTTTAAGCAGGGAAGTGACAAGATCAGATTTGTGTTTTTATTAAGACAATTTGGGGTATGGTGTGGAAGATGGATTTCAGCTGGAGAGATGAAATTGGAACCTTCTGCAGTAGCCCAAGGATGATGAAGAGGGGGTGTATCTGGAAGAGTGGAGGTGGGGGAAGGAGAGGCAGAGATACACTCATTTGGCAGAACCTGGCGATAAATCACATTGGGTAGTGAGAGTATTGAAAAGCATGACTCTTCGATGCCTGACTCAGGTCACCAGGTGGATAACAGACTCATTAACAAAAGTAGGGTATATAAGAGAACATCTGGTTCAATGGGTGATTAATATACTGAGTTAAGTTTTGGAAATGCTGAATTTGAGATGCCTGCGGGACATCCAAAGGGAAATATCTAGAATGGCAATAACAATACAGGTTTGATGCACAAGAACAGAAGCATGAAGTGGGAATGTCAATTTGGGAATCATCATCGTATACATAGCATTTAAATTATCAGATCACATGAATTCTCCCAGTGTGAGCACGAAGAGCAAGGAGTTAAGTGCACTGAAATGAAATTGTGGAAAATATGCAGATGGATGCACAGTAGCTCTGTACAGTTGTGCAGACTATACACTACACATTTCCAGGCATTGGTCATATCACAGCCCAGGTGAAGAGCAACCCCAGCAGTTGTGTAGTGCATAACCTGAGTGGCTGTGTGTGGCAACTGGGGAAAGAGAAAGTACTCGTATAAGTCTAAGAAAGACTGGTATTAGAGATAGGAACAGAAGTGGGAATAAATATGACACAGAAGCTGCAGATTATCTTTCAAGGAGGGAGGAATAAACCATATCTGAAAGCTCTGAAGTGATCTAATAGTTTAATCCTAAGGGTCTGCTTGAGAGATATTTTTTGGTGACCTTGGGGAGACAGATTTCTATATATTGGTGGGGACAGAAGTCCTAACTCGGAAGGTTAAAGCGTAATTGAAGGTGAGGCAGTGGAGGCTACAAATAGAGGCCACTCTCCACTGTTGCATCTGCAAAGAGAAGATAAGGATGGCTAAGCCGGGCAGAGTGTCCCAGAAGGGTTTTTCTGCACATGGTTATGAGTCAGGCAGGAGTGAAAGTCAGAGGGCTGGGTGGTAAGAAAGGAAAAAAGTGATACAAAGAGAATTTGGCAGGAAAGATGAGAAAGGAGGGAGCTTCAGGTGAAAACACACAAAAAAAGGAATTGAACCAGTCACCACCATCATCCAAAACAAGATCCTTTCCCTCCAGCCCTGGGAAGGTGGCATCAGTCATGGTATGGCACCGATGTCTCCATAGGGGATTGTCCCAGTCAGGAGAACACATCAACTACGTACCAGAGCAGGGCTCACCCCCGTGGGAGGGCTGTCTGAGGGTCTGCAGGGTCCCCCGCTCTAGAACTTGTTCCCTCTGTATCGTGTCCCTCCCAACTGTCTGCTCTCCTCCCTCCGTCATGCTCTCTTTGCTGTGCAGGAAGCTCTGTGCATCTTTGACTGGGAGCAAACACTTCATCAATAATGAATGGAGTGGCCACCAAGTGCCAGGCATGACTCCAGGCACAGCAGGTACAGCAGGACTAAACTAGGTGGTGTTTCTTCTCACAGTCTGCACAGGGCTGGTGGGTGACAGCATCAGTATATACTGTGGAGGGTGGTGATAAAAGCTATGAACAAAATGCAACACGCAGCGATAACAGGAATAGAGTGAGTTCAGTGTGGGGAAAGCTTCTCTGATTGGTGGCATTTGATCAGAGACCCTCAGTAGTGAGAGAGGGAGCCCAGGGCAAGAGGAAGTGCAAAGGCTACGGGGCAGGCACCTGCCTGGACCTTTGGGGAGCTGCCAGTGGGCTGGCAGCTGAGCAAGGCCACATCACTATGGCCTCTCACCCTGTGGTGACAACTTGAATTTTACTAAGACCAAGGAGAAGTCATTGGAGGGCATTTCCTTCAAGGCTCTTTCTAGTGGTGGGAGGAAGTCACTGCGGTGGGAGTGGAGGCAGCAAGGCCAGGCTGAAGCCCCATCAGGAACAACCAGAAGGCAGTGATTCTTCCTGAGGCTCACACTTCAGCCCTCTTGCTCTGGCTTTGACCATGAAGCACTTGTTAATGTGCGGTTTTACATTTTCTTTAAAAGTCTTACCGTCTATGGATTATCCCAGTCAGGAGGCACTGAAGGTTGTCTGATACAGTATCCAAAAATGCTTCCTGGGGAAAATGGACCAGGATGCTGCTGGGACAGCCTTCAAGAGGAAGAGTGGTAGCAGGTTGCAACACAGAGGAAAATCTTGTCTCCAGAAGAGGTAACGGCGAGAGCAATGACAGAAATAATTTAAAAGCTTTGGCTAAAAAAATGTTTACCTCCAATAGATTACCATTCCCTGAGTCACTACCTCTAGAGATAAGTTTGCCAGATAAAATACAAGGCGTCCAGTGAAATTTGAATTTGAGAGCAACAATGAATAATTTTTTGACACATGTGCTTAATGCAGTGTTTGAAATCCTATATTTTTATAGGTTTAATATGGCGATTTTACCTAGAGATGGAGACTGCATTTCAGCCAGATAGTCTTAGAGGGTGTTAAACTATTAGATCTTTTCAGAGCTTTCAGACATAGTTTATTGCTCCCTCCTAGAGAAAGATTCTGCTCCCATGGCTTCTGTGTCACATTCTTTCCCAGTTCTGTTCCCATCTCTAATACTAGTCATTCTTAGCCTTATGCAAGTGCTTTCTCTTTACCCAATTGCCATATACAGTAACACAGTTTGTGCACTACACAACTTCTGGGGTTGCCCTTCACCTAGACTGATATGACTGGTTCCCGTAAATCTGCAGGTTACAACCTACACAACTGTACTGAGCAGCCTGACATCCACTCTGCGTGTTAATATTCTCTGCAGTTTTATTTCAGTACACTGAACTTTTGCTCATACTGGGCAAATTCATCTGATCTGATAATTTTAAATACTAGAAATATGCATATTTGCAGTATATGATATCACACTGTGAAATAAAGTTTTGAGAATTTTTTTTCACATAGCATCATTTTTTAGGCTACTCTATAGTTTTCAAAATAATTTTAAAAATTACATAATTAGCTTCACCAGTTCTTCACATGGGCATACTGTGATTTATTCAAGTCTTCCCTATATTGTAAGGCATTTTTAAGTATAACAATTTCATTAAACATGCAGTATTCTGAGGATATGACCGAAGTGCATTTTGCTGTTTGTATCCCAAAGTTTTTCCAGCCCGTGGTAGGACCCATGACTTCTCTGTTATATTCTAGGTAGTAGAAGGTCTTCAGACTTTCCATTTGATTACAGAATATACAGTCTTGTGTATATTTCAAAACTCCTGAACTTGATTTAGAGTTAAATCCTCTTCTTTCTGCCAGCTATTTGCAGACAAGAAGTCGCTGTCTGGAGAGTAAGGGTGAACTGTCTTCCTGCACACTGGGTCTGAATGCTGTAAAAAAACTGATGATTTCCCCCGTGACTTTCTGACTGAACACAGTGATCTTCCCACCAGGACTCTCTTTTGTTCCCCTGCCCTGTGACATGTTTCCTCTTGGAAACGATTCCATTAAAATGACCTCGGGTCTACTTGCCTTCTCAGGAGGCTACAACTGATCTTCAGCCCCAGGCAGCTTTGCGGAGACATCACTCTGTGTAAGTCTTTGCAGGCACACACGCTTTCCTTTCACTTCAGTAAATACCCAGCAGTGGAAAGGCGGGTCATATTTGGAGTAACAGTTTTATATTCCCACCAGGAATGTAGGAGAGTTCCAGTTAATCTACATACCCACCAACACTTGGTATGGTGTCCTTTTAATTTTAGCTATTCTAATAGATGTGCAGTGGCATCATACTGTGATTTTAATGTTCATTTCCCTAATGACTAATGATATGACAGTTTTCTTGTTACAACCAGAGAATAGAATGCTAGGAATGCAGATGTTTTGCATGTCCTGTTTGTGCAGGGGGAGGGCAGAAGAGCTAATAGAACTATGGGCAAGAAGGATCAGGACGAGGAAGCCGACTGAGGGAACTTTAGTCATGAAGGTCACGGTAGGATGTGCAGACACCTTCAAAGATCAGACCCGATGGTGGTATTTCTTAAAGAAGACTAGTGATTTGGGGAATTGGGAGGCTGCAGTGGACACCAGTGGGTGTCCAAAGGAGAGCAGAAAGCTCAGACTTCACTCCCCTGCTGCTCTGAGACAGTTGGAAGGGGAAAGTAGAGGGGAATCCCATTGGAGGACATCGTTACTGATCTGAGCCTGAGCTTTGAATTGATTGAATATGTACTCAAAAGAGACTGCTTTAGAGCCAAAAGGATGAGCACACCAAGGATGATACAGAACAAGGGCAAGCCAGCCGAAAGGGAAGAGGTGAGGACAGGTGATTACACAAGGAGTCACTCTTGGTGGCTGGGTGCTATGTGGCACTTTGGTCATGATGGATTCCTGAGTGAGTTAGTCAGGTTTAAAGCCAAGTCAGGAATGGGCATCACACCAATCAAGTCAGAGTATATTCTCAAATAATACCTCTATTCTCCCTTTGTAAGTCTATATTTAAGCCAATTTTTTCATCCCATACTTGTGCAGTTGTTTCATGGATTCCAAATTCAGAAACTTTTTGTGTATCATGTTTTTATCTTGTTGAATTTGGATTATATTTGGGTCTGTTAAAGGCCTTTCATATTCTGATTTATTCACTGACAGGACACACTGTGGAAAAATCACAAAAGTTTGGAGACAGACTTGTTAATGTTGATAGTTGGCCTCTTCTGGGCCTTAGGAAGATCACTCATTTTTCTTCTCTGCAAAATGCAACATGTATAATGACATAATGTGAATTACAGTATTCATTGAATAGTGGTGGTAATCAGTGGTTGTGCTGGTAAATGTTTAACAATTGATTCTGTTCAGTGTTTGTCAATTTCTGTGTTGTAAATCTTCCTGTCATGGCTGATGTCAAAGTACATTGTGATGCCACTGGGTATGAGGTTGGGCAGAGAGGAGCACAATCTGCTCTTCTGAGCTGGAGCCAGCCAGCTCCCATATCCCACTGATGGCAGTCGTATTTTGATTCTGTCAACTGAAGTATTGGATCGTGTCATCTGTAAATATATGAACATTACTTTAATATCTCTATCCAAATCCCAGTGAATGTTTCTGTTGAACATGAAGGAGACTGGAATTTGCCCAGGACAACTTTCTCAGGTTGTTACCAGTCTATCTCAGTGAATTTTAAAATTTCTTATCAATTAGTTTTTAATCCACATAATCACAACTTGACTCACTCAAAATTTGTCCCTCTTGACCCTGAGGCCGTCTTGAAATGTTGTTAAACTCTGTATTGAAGTTGGATTACATTTTTTTCTACATTTCCTGATCTGGCAGTTCTCAGCACTGACCACCGTTAGAATCATCTAAGAAACCTTGAAAATATGCTTAAGATACACTGAAGGCCCAGCCCAAGGTGGGCTACATAATTGTGGGGATGAGTACATTATAAAAATGCAGGGCCACTTATTCAAAAATTATTAGGAATTTCAAAATGGTGATTTTGTAGAGCATAAAACCAAGTGTGGGCCCTTCTGAGCCTGGGACCCTGTACAACTATACAGGCTGGGCACCCACGAACTAGCCTATTCTAGTCATTTAATCATTGGTTTTCCAAGGTGAAATATGGGAATTCACAGTGTTTAAAATCTTCCCAGGTAGCTCTGATGTGTAGTCAGAGTTGAGAACTGGATGGTGCTCAAACTTATTGCAGTGGAATCAGAGGTTGTTAAAACATAGATGGCTGAGCTCCACCTTAGAGTTTCTGACTCAGTAGGCCTGGGATGGAGCACTAGAATTTGCATTTTCATCAAGATCCCAGGGGATGCTGATGCTGCTAGCCTGGGAACCACATTCTGAGAATCACTGACCTCAAGGGTGAAGTGCCCAGCCCTTGCACAGCATGCATCGTCTTTATGACCTGACTCCTGCCTGCCTCCAGGTGGTGGAGTCTTAAACTCTAACCAAACGGAGCGCCTCACCAATACACAAATTCCCCATATTCTTGCATGACTCCATGCAAAAGCTGTAGTTCTTGTGTCTGCAGGAAAATTTCTGTTTCTCCCTTAAATATTCCCCTCTCTAGGCCCTCTTCCTGTGCTTGGAAGCAGAGAGTCTTCTGTGCTCTGCTGCCTGTTGGCGCTCATCATGCTCACAGTCTACTTGTGTGCGTCTCTGAGAGCAGGTGACCGTGTCTTTCATCTTTGTCTCCTCAGGGCCTGACACACTGTGAGCATTCAATAAGTACATGAACAGAATAATTTATTTGTTCTAAGTAAATACATGATCTTTCTTCATGATTGCTATTGTCTGGAGAGAATCTAAGAAAGAGTGAAGGAGTTTGTTTTCTGCCAACCCTTACAAGGTGACTTAAAAATGCATGCTGATGATGCCAGAGAGAACTGGGCTAGGGACAGAGAGGAATTGTTGTAGACCCCTTTTACAGGTGGAAAAAGGCGTCACATTCTCAACTGAATCAGCATTTTGATTTTTGCCTTTAGTGAAGAGCTTTCTAATGAACATCTTCAACCCTAAAGCTGTTATCATCATGTTTTATGTAGAATGAGACAACCTTTTGCAAAGAACAATGGTAGTTTAGGAAAAAAGTCCATCAGTATTTAGGGTTTTGTTTTTCCCCTGACTGAACATTGATTGGGCCGGGAAAAGATGTGAAAATGAGAATATAAACATATCTGTATAGTGCTCAATCTTAGTGAGCAAATATCCAAAGTTTTTTGCTCAGTTCTTTGTCCATAAAGTCCTGTTTTGGGTGTGTGTGTGTGTGTGTGTGTGTGTGTGTATGTGTGTGCGTGTGTGTGTGTGTGCTGTGTGGTTTGTGTGGGGTTGTGTGTGGGGGGGAGGTATGGGTAGGGTTGTGAATGTGTGATTGTGTGAATGTATGTGTGGTATGGGTGGGATATGTGTGTGATTGTGTGTGTGCGTGTGAGTGGTATGTGTGGGGCTGCGTGTATGAGGTGTGGGTTGGATGGAGGTGGTGAGGAAAAGAGAGGTTGCTTGAGGTTTCTCCCTCGAGGGATCATGCACACCCACATAAAATCCAAATATAATAAATTTTGGAATGCAAGCACAGATTATCCATCTAGCTGCAGAGGTGGAAGGCTGCCTTCAGACATGGAAAATGACAGATAATTATCCAGTCTTTTGACAGCATGTCTGCTACCTAATAATTCAAACTACTGGTATGAAGAAGAAAGCCAAGAATCCTGATGAAGTTGGAAGAGGGGCTTAACAATTTGCCTCCACCTTCTGCATTGGAGTCTATTCTTCTATATTTAGCTGCAGAACTGGCAAAAGGTAGCCAAGCAGAGAGCAACCCAGATACTTAGGGGAGCTGCAGTTTTATCTTTCGGTTCGTGTTAACACCTTTCTTTCAGTTCAGTTCATGTATAGTGCCTTTTTCTACAAATGTTAAGAAGAAGTGCAACTCCAAAGAATAGTCAAATAACAAGAATCCCTTACATTTGCAGAATGCTTCAGAAGTTAAAAGAGATCTCATTTATTTCTTAGAACCGTAACCCTGTAGGGGAGCCAAGATGGGCATCATTGTCTCTTTTATACAGATTAGGGCATGAAAGGCCATGCAAAATGATCCCTGGCATAGCTAACAAGAATCCACATTTCAGATTCCTTGTCCACATAGTCCACTTTAAATTAAAATACAGTGCTACTGTTATATTCATGGGGTCAGGATTTTAATAAGAAGCACTTAAAACAGTGTCCCAGCAATTTCATTGGAAATAATCTGATCAGTATAGATTGATTTCACAAATTCCCTTTTCATCAAAAAGGAGTTCTAAGGAAAGAATTACATAGATAGTTTTTTCAAATCTTTACTTGATTTTGCTTTAATTTACTCACACGTTCTTTATTTATTACCTTGCTTTCCTATATATGATCTGGTTTAACAAACCATGAGTGATACATAAAATCACTATCATCAGCACAGTCAGTCCTTATTCAGAGCAGGGATCCAGCCAGGGGCCACAAATGCATTGTGACATTCCTATCTTATTAGTTATCTGATTTAGGTCCCCAGGAACAGATTTATAATTAGATTGTATGATAAACATTCTTCAAATGTATTTTTCTCTGCTTGTTAACACACACACACAAACACACACACACACGCACACACTCCTGAGTTACTGAGGAAAATTGAATAGGTGCCTTGTAACACAAGTTTCACAATATAGGAAAACTCCTAACAATGTTTTCCTGGATTCCAAGTGAACCCAGTTGAAGAATGATATGTAATGAACTAAAACTCAGTGCCTTATATTTTCTTTTACAAGAAAAACCAATTAATTATTCCAGAAATGAAGAGGAATTTATGAAAATTTTCTAAAAACTATTTTTATTCAAGCTTTTGTGCTAAATATTGAAATGATGTCAGGACTTTTCTTTGTATATTTGGTTGACATAAGTATAAATAACAGTAATTCCCAAAAGGATTTCCCTTTTATTTTACATCTGAAGACACCAGCAATGCTGTCTCTGGGGCAGATAGAAAGAGAAAACATTCCTGAGTTCTCCACATCATTCCCTTTGGCCGGATTCAAATCAGCAGACACTGGTGTTCTCCTGCCTTGAGAAAAAGCCAAGACTTTTGGTAAAGCCATTAGGAATAGCTGCTGGGGATGTGGCCATGCCCCAGGCAGGCAGCGGGGTCCCTACTTAGCCACTCTGGGGCCATCAGTCTTCACAGATGAAGCCAGCAGAAGAACGGTCTACCTTTTGTCCTCCCTTTTTCAGGACTCCCAGGACAGCCCTGAGCAGCCTTGTACACAGACAGCTCTGAGGAAATCATCTCACCCATGCCAGGTATCTCCCTTGATCCTAGAGAAAAACAAGAATCTCCCGAGGGCCAAGCATGGCAGGATCCAGCACCCACAATGTCATGTCTGGTCCAAGCAGTCCCAGTGTGCTTTGTTCTTTCTCTCTCTCATGCTTTTGCTTAAGAGGTTCGTCCAAAATTCTCTTCTGTTCATCTTTCCTTCCAGAGTCAGTTTGTGATGCCCCCTCCACAAAGTCCTGGAGTACTAACCAGTGCCTTCACTGGCACATCTGGGATAGGATTTTCCTGGGGACCAAAATACTTATTCTAATTTGAACCCAGGGCAAAAGGCCAGTCTGCTGTAACTGCTGTTTCACAAAACCACCCAAACTAGTCAAAACTGACTTTCCCTCACCCCAAGTTCCATTTGGAACTGTGACTCCAGGGAATCCTGCAGATGCTAAATCCTGTTGTCCTTGGCCTCTGCCCCAAAAGCCTGCTGGTCATGGAGCACCCCTCATGCTCCAGACCCCCGTTCATTACCTCCTTCCCTCCAAGTTTTCCATGGTGCCCTAGTCACAGGGGTTCCAAGAGAAAACACGTTCCCTCACTGTCTGATGACTCTTCTTACGGGGCAGACCCTTGCCTTGATTGCAGTCTGCAAGCATGTTGCTGTCCCTGCTTATTTTTCAAGAAGTTTCCCCTGCTCACATCGACTGTGGGAAAGTAAAAGGTCAGGAGACAGATGGTACTCAGCGTTGTACCTCATCTTCTGCTCTTGCCTCTGTACTGAACCCCTTTTGGCTCCTCTTCTCTCTTCTAATCCATCGATTGTCCACCATGCAACCCCAACCCTCCCTCACCCAGGGTGATTCTGAAGCCCAGGGAATAACCTAGAGACAGCAATATCTCTGCTGTAGATATTGAATGATAACTGGTCTCCTACTTTATAGAGAAAATAGAGGTCATGTTTGAAACTTTCTCTGTTTCTTACCCACCGTAAGGTTTCTCATTGTACATTTATCCTCTCGTCTAGTTTTTGTGAATGATGTAGGTCCAGGACGAATGATCTCTACTTTGGATTATATTCTTTCTTTCTTCCCTTTTCTACTCTAGTAACTGCCCATGCTCCTTGGCTGGCCCCATCTCTATGCCCTTCTCCTCTGGCACACTTTGTCTACACCATCTCAAACCACTTAACATACCTCCCTCCACCATTTCTTCTTCCTTCATTACTGCCCTTCTTTCTCAACTCACAATCACATAGCAGCACCCAAATATTTTCTTTTACTCTCGCCATTTTGCTGCAAATGCTCTTGTCAAAGTCACCTGCCAGCTGTTAAATTCAGAGAAATATTTTCAGTCCTTATCTGGCTCCATATCCCTGCATTAAATTTCACTGCTGATCAATTTCTTCATGAAACTTTATACTTTCTCTTCCTCTCCCATTACCCTCCAGGACATCAGACTGTATTGGTTTTCCCTACCTATCTGGGCTTCCCTTTTCTCTTAGTTTGGTTTTTCTTTCCAAGATGGTGGGCAGTATTTCGAGGTGGGTAATCTTTTTGCGGGGTGGGATAGAGAATGTAAATAATTTATTTGGGAAATGATCCCAGAAAGCACAAGCAAGGAAATGGAAAATGTGAAATGGGGAAGAGAAAAAACAAAAACAAGGAAGGGTGTGATTGTGAACAGGTTAGTGAGGAGAGGCTCTTTTTCTGTGGGATCTCTGATGAGCCCTGCCGAACACATCTCAGAATTGATCCACCAAAGATGGGAAGCTGGGTTATTTTTCGACTGAATTTGTTGAATGTCCCTGCACTTGCAGAGAAGGTTCCCTGGGACCTGAGAACGCCCTCAGGGAGGGAAGCAGAGAAGTTTGAGGCTGTCAGCCCACAGGAACTCTCCAACCCAGCTACAAATGGACTACTTGGATGTGGGTGGGGGCAGGGAAGTGGCAGGCATTGGCAGTCACAGAATCCTTTATGGGCTGTATGTCTCTTCTGATATGGTTTGGCTGTGCCCCCACCCAAATCTCAAATTGTAGTTCCTATAATCCCCACGTGTGGTGGGAGCAACCTGGTGGGAGGTATTAAATCATGGGAGCAGTTTCCCACATACTATTCTCATGATAGTGAGTGAGTTATCACGAGATCTGACGGTTTTATAAGGGGCTTCCCCCTTCGCTCAGTTCTCATTCTTCTTCCTGCCACTATGTGAAGAAGGATGTGTTTGTTTCACTTTCCACCATGATTGTAAGTTTCCTGAGACATTCCCAAGTCATGCTAAACTGTGAGTCAATTAAACCTCTTTCCTTTATAAATTACCTAATCTTGGGTATGTCTTTATTAGCAGCATGAGAATGGACTAATACATCTTCCCTTCCCTTAAATGTTGGTTTCCCCAGTATTCCGTCCTTGTTCCATTTCCTGTCTCTCTCCATTCACCTTTCAGGAGTGCTCTTCCACTTTTATCCCTTTAATTACCTCTTAATTTTGAAATATGTATTTTTTACCCAGATGCATCTCCTGCATTTTAGGCACATATATTCAGTTGGCTATGGAAATCTCCTCCTGTGTGTCCCACGGGCATCTTCACTTACATGAAGTTGAATCCATCATGTCCACGGGCAATTCTGTCTCCGCCCCTAGACTCCAAAGTCCAATCCATGGATACCTCTAGGAGAATGGCACAACCAGGTACAGAGTTGTTGAAGTGAGGAAACCCAGAGAGAAGCCATCCCTGAAGCCACACTCTCTGTCAGCATCATATTAATTGCTGAATTTCATCAAAACTAGCTGTCCTTAGTCTGACTCCTCTCCTCTTCCACAGGCATTAGTTCAGGCTCCTATCAATAAAGTCCCTTTCCAAAATATATGACTTAGCTCCCAACTAGCTTGTAATATGCTTATAAAAAGAGACCTGATATTAATGAACACCTCACATATTTTATTAAATAAAACACTTTGGAATTTAAAAAATTATTTTGAATTCCCCTTTCATCTGCTCTTCCTCCATGCTGCCAACAATCAAGGTAAAGTCCAAAGTTATTTAGCAAAGCCTGTGTAGAGGAGTTGTGCTCAGAATCCAGATTCCACTGCTTTATTGCAATCCTGTGTGACCTGACCCCAAACAAGGAAGAAGCATTTACAGAATCCCCTGAAATAAACTGAAAGTGTGGGGACAACTCCGTTAGTATTTATGGAATGTTGGCAATTGTTTACACTTGTCTTGATTCCAAAAAGGATTTGATACACATTGTGAAATTACTCTTTTTGTAGGGGAACAAGAAATATTTTTTAAAATATTAAAAGATAAAATATAGAGCTTGTGACTGATTCCCCAAGATTTAAATAAAATAAAAAACCTCAGCATTGTTGGTTATGGAAAGAGCACAGTTCTGCTCTCACTCCATGCATTACCAATATGTGTTTCCTATCTTAATAGCTAGCTTAACATTTATAAAATGGAATGGAAAACAGACAAACCTCATAAATCCAGGTGATTCAAAATAATTCCTAGGGGAGAACGCACTCCACTTGTAAATAATTCTCATTTAAATCTTGTAACTTGGAAAGGCTGAACCCCAGTCATTAAAATGACATTTCCTGTATTTTTATCATTTTAGTAGGAATGTCAGTAATCACCCATATTAAAGGTCTCTAGGGGAGAGGATTAGTAAGAAGATAGGCAGATCCTAAAATGTTCAGGAAGCATAAATCCAAAATGCCACTTTATATCCTTGGATTTCCTAAAGAGAATACTTTTTAGAAAACCCAAAATTTTATGTTTAATTATCTTGAGAAATTTGATAAGCCTCTCATTGTATTTATACAATTCAAATAATGTTAAAAAAATAACTGAAGACATTGCTAGAGCAGAACATTTACTTTCTCTCTTTAAAAAATATTTTAAAGTTTTTCATTGAATATTAAGCATAGTTTTTCACTCAGTAAATGGTAGCTCTCTTGTCAGGTGCTCTACAAATGTCTGCCCATTTAATAAACAGTCTTTCCATATTAAAATTCCCAAAGAGCTCCTCTGATTACATTAGTTTCTTGCCCAGAAATCTCCCATGGTTCCCTTCTTAGGTGTCCAATATGGTAGCCACACACAGTTATTTAACACTTAAAATGCAGCACGTCTAAACTGAGATATGCTGCAAATGTAAAATATACACCAGACTTTGAGGACTTAGTATAAGAGAAAGAATGTCAAGTATTTTACTAGTAAAATGCTAATATACTGGTATAATGATTACTTATTGAAGTGATATTTTAGATATATTGAATTGAATAAGAAATTATAACATTTTGTCAGTTTCATTTTACTTTTTGTTTTACATTTTGCTACTAGATAATTTCAAACTACTTTTGTGGCTTTCATTTGTGGCTCACAGTATATTTTTATTAGTAGTGCTGGTGCAAAGACCGTGTGTGTGCGCGCGTGTGTGTGTGTGTGTGTGTCCCCTTCTATACTTAGTTTTCTAACATTGTTTCCTATTTTTACGTCCTCTTTTTTGCTTTTCTCTTACTGCTTCCTCCTCTCAGAGTGCTTGTTCTTCCTTTTAAGGATGAACCACCCTTTAAGATCTAGCTAAAATTGTCCCCTTCTCTATGAAGACTGTCTGATTCTTACAGCCAGAAGTACATTTTTCCTTGTCTTAAGTTCTTAAACAGGAAAGTTCATAAGTTCTTTCTTTGTAGCTTTTTTATGGCGCCAATAAATTTCTGTCTTTATTATAAATGTTTGTGCTTTTTTATTATTTCTCCACTAAGTTGCAAATCTGATGGAAAAGAACACTTGTAGCTCTGTTTCAAATTCCTCAAACTGGGACAAGGTATCAGTGCATCAGTCAGAAACCAGATTTCACCAGGTAACAGTGCATCAATCAGAAACTAGTTATTTTACTAGAAATTATTTAATGTAGAGAACCGGTTAAACCAGGATGCAGGGACTGAGAAGTGGAAAAAGAAAACACCAAGACGACATAGAGGTAGTAACTGCAAGAAGCAGTTACTACTCTTAGGACAGAGGGGCCCAGGGAAGTGATAGCATTATCAGGAGCCAGGAGCTGGCAGGAGGGCAGGGAGAAGCTGGAAGTCAGATCTCGGAAGAGGGGTGCTCTCAGGCTAATGCTTGAAGGAAGGGCCACATGGAGCTAGTGCTCAGGCCTCAGTGAGTAGATGCTGCCTCCTGGTCTGCTCACTGAGCTCTGAGGTGGTTTGAGGAGACTGGTTTAGGGAGTATAAAAATCCAGAGACTCAAATCAACTGCTGGTGAATCAGCTGCTGCTTCCGAGATGAAGAGCCATTGCTGCATTGATACAAACAGGAACAGAGGGCAATAGGAAGAAGTAAAATCCTTCTCCCTTCTGCCTTCCTAAACCCTATAGGGCTCTGTATTGATGGCCTTTAACAGGAACCCACTGAAAATAGAGGAATGTGGATTCCCAGCATTAGGTAAGCAGCTTCCTATGTGGCTCCCAAGGGTCCTTGTATACTGGCATTCATATCCTTGTGTAATCCCCTCCTCTGAGTGCAGGCTGGACCTAAAGATTTGCTAGAATATGGCAAAAGTTAAGCCTTTTCTTATTTAGAAGGAAATGTTCAGCTTGCTGCCAGTGCTCATTTAATTTTACATAAACATGCTATTTGAGGCTGAAGCATATCTGATTTTCAATGTGAAAATAAAATATAAAAGCTGTTATTGGAGTTATTTCTGAACAGAACTAACATCAGGATCATCTGAATCATCAGAATCATCTATTTTGGAAAAGTCAGATTCATCAGATGAACTTTTAGCCAACAACTTGTTTGAGAATGATGTTAATATCACGCATAGGAATGCTATGTTTTTTAGAATCTGACATTTTCAATGACTGATAATTACTATATTTTGTAAATGGCAATACTGCTCCTAAAATCAGAATGCTATATATAGAATGATGTCTTTTGTTTTCAATATACTAGTGTTGCAAAATAATAATAAAAGCAAGATACTTCATGGCAAAGTTATCTCCTGGTAAATGCTGCAGCCACAAGCACCACCAGTGAGTATTCATAGGGAAAATGGGAAAAGCAGAGGATATTATTTCTGTTTTTAGTTTATAAAAAACAATGACTCATTTTCCTGGTGTACTCTCTCTATTGTCTTCTTGGCTTTCATGCTTTGATGAAGGCAGCTTCCATGAGATAGAAACCCACACATCAAGTAACTGTGAGTGTTTTCTAGCCAGTAGCCACTAAGGAGCTGAGATCTGAAGTGCAATAATGGCCTGGGAGGTGCTGAATGTTTACTGTCATATATCAGTGGCTGAGCTTCAAAGCAATCCTTCCCCAGTTGGGTCTTCAGATGAGACCATAGGCCCTGAGCTGACACACTGTAGCTTGTGAGAGACTGTGAGGAAGGGGATTCAGTTAAGCCCTGCCTGGATTCTTGGCTCACAGACACTGCGAAAAATAGATGCTTCTCATTTTAAACTGCTAAATTGTAGGGGGTAATCTGTTATGTAGTAACAGCTAACCTATAGCTCTAGAATTGCAGAGCAAAATAAAGTTTTGAAAATAAGAGATAGCTTAATAACTGACAAAACTAAACTATCTACTTATCTAAAACATATAGTTGGATATTATTATCTATCAATCATCTATCTATAGCTCTTATAAATCTGTAAGAAATAAATATCAAAACCTGACAGAAAAATAGACAACAGATTTGACAAAACAGGAAACATATGACCAATAAGTATATGACACAAAACTTCACATCATTAGTAATCAGGGAAGCACAAATTAAAGCCACAGAGAGAAATAGTATTTTATATACTGGTTGTAGTAAACTTAAAAGGGCAACAATACCAAGTGCTGGTGAAGCTGCGAAACAATGGGAACTCTTATCTATTGCAAATGGAAGTATTTGTCTAACCACTTTGGGCAAGAAGTTAATATTACCTAGAAGAGTAGAATGTTTGCATAGTGAAGAAACCAGCAATCATTCCATCCTACAGTGTACACTCTGGACACTTGCAAACATATACCAGAGACTACTCAAGATGCCCATGGAAGATGTTTCGTGTTAGCCCCAAATTGGAAACTTAAATGGCCATTGTCAGTGGAATGGATAAATAAATTGTAGTATGTTCATGTATTAGAATATATATAACACCAACTATGAATACACTACAACTATTCATATAAACATCTTCATAATACTGAGCAAAAGGAAACATCAAACTAGTGCACATAGTATGATTCTTTGTATATAAAATTTAAATCAGGCAAACTTAAGCAAATATTGTTTGTGAATGCCTTAACATATAGTAAAACTATTAAATAAATCAAGGGAATAATTACTGCAAAAGTAATCGAGATGAGGGGAATGTGATCTGGGAATCCCCACGGGGAGTTTTGAATTTTTTAACCTTTATGGTATCACATGGATATCCATATATTTAAATATACAAATTATTTTGATACATTTCATTTTCAAAAATGTGTCTGCAGTTCAGCAACTTTTTTAGTGTCATTTTAGTTTCCTTTTCCTGTTAAATTTGAGGAAATTAAATTAAAAATTACATACACATAAAAATAGCATACGATTTGGTCATCCATCTATTTATGATCCATCCACTTATGCATCCATCCATCCATCCATCCATCCATTCATCCATCTTTGAGAGATATCTAGAAGGATATTCACCAAATTTTAACACAGATTATTTCTGTATGGTAGAACTTTGGGTGATTTTTTCACTTTTCTTTTTAATTGTTTTTATTGCTCAAAATGTATATAACAAACATATGTAAGTTATATAAAAACTGTAATCCAAGCACTTTGGAGGCCAAGGCGGGTGGATCACCTGAGGTCAGGAGTTCAAGACCAACCTGACCAACATGGTGAAACCCTGTCTTAAAAAAAATAAATAAATAAAAATAACAAAAATTAAAAAAAAAAAACAATGATTCAAGTAGCAAAAACAGAGAAAAAAATTAAACATTCTCATTCATTGCCTCAGTGGAACCTTAAGTTAACCAGATAAAATTGACATTGGATCAGTTAACTTCCCCAACATCATACAGAAACTGGCAGAATTAGAAGGTAGATGTATGGATTTACTTTGACCAAATACTTTACAGTACGTAGCTTGATGTCCTGTTCATAAGTCTTTACTCCCGAAGAATCTCACAGCCCTTCCATTCCCAAAAGTCCTTGATATAATGCAGCAGCTGTGCTAATTACTTCAGTGATTCTATAGCTTAGCCATGTGACTGCAATCATTTGCCTTACCTTGATGTGTAAACCCTCCATAAACATTTAAAACTATAGTCAAGCACACATGCACCAATTAATTCACTGTCTGTTCACTTCTTCCATTCCATCATGCTGTGCATGTGACCTGTGAAGTCTGCCCCCACAGCATCTTAATGAATGATGTAACAGAAGCAGGGCACACCAGCCTTCTTTTTTGACTCAAATAAATGCCTCTCTTCTCCTCATTCATTGCAGGTGTCTCAACTCTTGCAAGTGAAGTCAGATTTTCCATGTTGAGTCCAAACTTCTCAAGTTTCCTACTGGCAAGCAGTGAGACCCTAATTAGTTCATGTGTGCCAGCTAATTAGGGAAGAAATTATTTTACTAAGAGTCTCAAGCAGCCCTTAACCTAGGGTCAACCAAACTGTGTTTGAGCCACAAGCTGTATATGCATGCATGTTCCTGCTCTATTGACAAAATGATAGGATAATAATTTGGTTTCAAAAAAGAAGAAAATAAAGATTATGGTTTTTCCTATGATTTAAACCAACCTCAGAATCATGCAGAGGCCAAGTTTGTCCCAGGTCATTCTAGTTATGCTAGAAAAAAAAAACCCTGTGGGATTTTTCTCACTCAGAAAGTTTTCTCTTGTTGTTGTTTTTTTTTTTTTTTTTTTGTCCTCCTCCAGAACTTTTCTTAAGAAAATGACTTGATAGCTTGATAGCCGGGCGCGGTGTCTCATGCCTGTAATCCTAGCACTTTGGGAGGTCAAGGTGGGCAGATCATGAGGTCAAGAGATCGAGACCGTCCTGGCCAGCGTGGTGAAACCCAGTCTCTACTAAAGAATACAAAAATTAGCTGGGCATGGTGGCACACACCTGCAGTCCCAGCTGCTTGGGAGGCTGAGGCAGGAGAATTGTTTGAATAATTGTTTGAATCCGGGAGGTGGAGGTTGCAGTGAGCCGAGATCGTGCCATTGCACTCCGGCCTGGCGCCTGGAGACACAGCGAGACTCTGTCTCAAAAAAGAAAAGAAAATGACTTGATAAACTTACTCATTCTAAGGGATAAATGACTATTTGTCATAATGATATCTTTATTTACAGATGAAATGAATCACTGAGCCAAATGGATAGACTACTAAGGATAGTTTCAAGTTCAAGCCACATTTATAAAACAAAATTATAGGTAATCCCTTGTGAATTTTAGTGTTTTATATTATTGGTTTCTATATGAAGGATAATAAGGGCATCCTAGGCTGGGCACCGTGGCTCATGCCTGTAATCCCAGCACTTTGGGAGGCCAAAGTGGGTGGATCACCTGAGGTCAGAAGTTCAAGACTAGCCTGGCCAACATGATAAAACCTGTCTCTACTAAAAATATTATATATATATATATATATATATATATATATATATATATGTATATATATATGTATATATATATATATATATATATAATATAGCCAGGCATGGTTGTGCATGCCTGTCATCCCTGCTACTTGGGAGGCTGAGGCAAAATTTGCTTGAACCTGGGAGGCAGAGGTTGCAGTGAGCCAAGATGATGCCACTGCATTCCAACCTGGGTGATGACATGAGACCCTGTCTCAAGAAAGATAAAAGGCATTGTACTTTCTATTATATATACAAGAAACTCTTGGGAATATGTCTCTATAATAGCTCTAAGATGACTTAACTTACCATAGATTCAGTTAATTTTGTCTACGTCCTCATTAAGTACTAATTAAGCACATGTACCTCACAGTCGCCTAAATAATCATTGGCCATCAGCTCTGGAGGTATTATTAATGTACATCGAACTCTATCCCCTTATCTTAGAGAGGAAAAAACTGATTTCTAGAAAAGCAAAAGTGACAAGCCCCATAAACACAGCTGCTTGGTTTCCCAACAGAAATTAGAACACAGGTTGGCCATTTAACAAGCAAAATAAGAATATGGACCACACCTGTCTCCTCATTATGGCACAGATAAGGAGCCCCCATGTTGGCTTGGCCTAGTGGGGCATTTAATAATAAGCCACAGGGGAGGAGCTGGATTCCAGAGGGGAAACTGATGCCTTCGATGATTCAAAAGATCTTTGTGTCCTCTGTAGAAGTCTGACTCTCATACTAAGAATCCAATACTAAAACATGAAATATATATTTAAAGCACTCAATTACCCTGGTTCTAGCCAGTGTTGAAAGAAGCAGCAGTGCTGTTTCTTTGGTTCTAGAAGGCAAGTGATTAGAGATGGCCACTGTATTTCTTCAGGAGAATAGAAGTTAATTCTTAGAAACACAAATCTAATCTTGAGTGTCTATGATTTAACAGGAATATGAAGAATATTTTTTGAAAAACATAGTAATGTACCTTCTTTTCAAGACACAGTCCTTGTATTGGTTTCAAATTTTGGTGGCTATTGAAAAAACAGAGGGTAAACTTCTTTCATGAAACTTTTTCATATGGAGGTTTTTATCTTTTGGAAAATACTATCACATGCTATATTATTTGGGATATGAAAGAAAATGTCTCAGACTGAAGGTATTAAGATGATCTTTTTATTCCCATATAGTGTCTACAATGGAGACAACTACTTCTTAAAGTCTTCTGCATGCATATACTTGAACAGGCTGATATAGTTCTGGCTTGTTTCTCTGATCCATATAGCCACTTCTTGTGTTATTTAGAACAATGTTTTCTGTAATTGTGATCTGGCTTTCAGTGGCAATACACGTGAGTCTTGGTTTCTTATTTCCTGGACTGTCAAGGTACATACTTTGTAAAAGGCTTCCTAAGCATCCTCTATGGGGAAGTCTATTTCTGTAAGTTTCAGAACTTCTGGTGCAAAACAAAACAAACAAAATCCAGGTTGCAATGTCCTCCATTCGAGTATGTCAAGGGATTATTCTGTATTAATAATAATTTTAGGCAAGCATAAACATTTTAAAAGTTAATACAATTAAAATAGGAATAATGGGAGCTAACATTTCTATGTTAGCCATTAATGTCTCATGCACACCTGCATTTGAGATTTAAACCTGGCTTTGGAATGCAGTGAAGGTCTTTGCCTGGTCAGAGTAAATGATGAAGGTGAGGGACCCAGGGATCCTGGCTGTTCCTTGTACTGAGGGTGACAATTGTTATTAGCAGTAGTGATTTGCAGAAAGCTTTCTCCTCCACTGGAAGAATGGAGAACGGATGTGGGTGGGGAGTGGGTCACAAGGACTGAGTTCTGGAATTCATTCCCCTTAAAAATAGGTCAATTCTGTTTTTCCTAGGAAGTCCCATGGGTAAAGACCCCATCTCCTGCACTCGTTCGAATGTAAATTGACCCTGACAGTGAAACAACCTCCAACTTTTGCAACTCCCTCTGGGAAAAGGCTTTAAATACATTTCACCCTGTAAGTTCAGAAATGACTTTGATGCTCCAGGAAGCTTGGGCTCAAGGTTGTAACCTCTCTTGGGCCTTGGGGTTTGGAAATCCAGAGGCCAAAAGACCCAAGAAAGTTGCATTGAAAGAAAACGTTTTCCTACTTCCTGCTGAGTCTTTTCCTTTCTGGGCCTAGTGTTTCACACACTTGATGACATCCAGACAGTGCTAACCTCTGGACTGCATGGTGAAACCTTTTAATGAATCGTTCTACCCTAAAAAGTCAAGCTCTCCAGAATCCCAACTGAATGAATCTGAACAACTTCGATTTGGGTTTCTTTGAAAACACAATTTTTTCTCCATCTGGGGAAAATGAGCTATTTTAAATAGACCTCCCTTTATTGTTGAGAATTATGGGGAATGGTAGGAAAAAGAAATAAGTAGTATTTTTGCTGATGAAGAAACATGCAAAGAATCTTGGAAACAAAAATATATTGTTGGAAAATATTGCTTAATACATGCGAATTGTCTTTTTATAACAAAAACTTGCCGCATTCCACACTTTGCAATTGTGGTTATAAGACACAGTGTGTTCAAATTTGATTATTTATAGGATCAAAGGACACATGTCAAATTCACATTGGGCAAAGGCCCTTCTGTTTGTGTTTTTAAATCAGATCAAAGGGACCCTTTATTTAAAACAATGACTGTAATGCTCAGCTTGTTTCCAGACACCAGCAGCCCAGCTTCTTGGGAAGGAAGAGAAAAATGGTCTTAAACCTCTCTGGTCTGCTTCTCAGACTTTCTTTCTTATTTACTAAGTTCTGACAGCATTGTGAGGCTGCCCCCAAGAGCTCCAGGACTCACTGAGAGGGGAGCCTTGTGTGGTGGGAGAATGTTCATTTCCTCAGCTTGCTCCTTTTCTTTGGTTGATCTGGTTCTATATATGGAAGAGAATCTGCATGGATATAAAAGCTAAGATAAATTGCTAAAATGTTTGTGTAAAGAATCAGCAACAATAGTACCCAATGAATTTTATTAAGTTACTTGATGTACTGATAAAATTGAAAGTCATACCCTTGCCTTAAACATCTTAGCATTTAAATATGCTATCCTGGTAGTGTCAAAAACAGAAGGAATCAAAAGGAAAACATACAGAAAATGACAAAATGAATGTAGCCATGTGATGAACATGGGAAACTGATGAATTTTAGTGAAAGCCATGGTAAAGGCCTAATTGACATACCTAAGTTGGGAATTCTTGGATATCAAGGAAGATGTACTTACCTCTCCTCCATCTTCTAGTAGATTCTGGGATTTAGCACCAGGTTGGTTGGGTGCCAGAATCCATTCACTCATCTATTTGACAATATGACAGTGTTATATGCCAGGCAACTGTTGTAGGGGCTTGCGAACCATATAGACAAAATTTCTTGCTCTCATGGAGCTTCTATTCTAATTAATATGGTGGGTCAGATAAGAAAAAAAGAAATGTAAATTATACACTATGTTGAAAGGGGATAAGCACAATGAACCTCCTCCTTCCCCGCAAAAAGAGGAGGAAAATGGAGATGGGAAGTACCAGGGTGTGGGGACCAGGATGTGTCTAGGAAGCCCTCACTGAGACAGTGACAGTTGAGTACCGACTTGAGGAGGAGGAGAAATGAGTCATGGTGATATCTGGGAGAAAGGCATTTCAGGAGGAAGAAACGGCTGGTGCAAAGGACCTAAGGTGGAAGCATGCTGGGGTATTTGAGGAGCTAAAAAGGGAGAAGAATAGGCAATGAGCTCAGAGATCATGGGGAGCACATGGCAAATGACCTTGTGGACCATGGGAAGGAGTTGTATCTGAAGGACATTTGACTCTGTGTGAAAAGGGGCAGACCATAATTTGATCCACATTTAGCGTGTTAATTCTGGCTGATCTTGAGAAAAGACAAATGGAGCAGAGGTAGAAGAAAGGAACCCAGTAAGGAATCTCTCGCACTCATCAAAGTGAGAGAGGATAGAGGCTGACACCCTTGTGGAACCAGAAGCAGTGGTGATAAGCAGTTAAATTCTCAATATAATTTGAAGGTAGACATTTAAAAAATTGTCTTTTTCTGTTTTTATTTTTATAGATTTTGGGGGTACAAGTGTAGGCTTCTTACATGTATTTCTTGTGTCATGGCGAAATCTGTGCTTTTAGAATTCTTATTACCTGAAGAGTGAACATTGTCCCCAACAGGTAATTTTTCAGCCCCACGTTCCTCCTACTTTCCCACCTTCTGGCATCTCCAGTCTGTTTTGTCATTCTGTATGTCCATGTGTACCCACTGATTAGCTCCTATTCGTAAGGGACAACCTACGGTATTTTACTTTCTGTTCTTAGAATTTTGGAGGTAAAACTTCTTCTAAATGTGGAAGTCCCAGAATCTGTGACTTAGAATGAGAGGGAGTCAAGCATCAGGCTTGAGTGCAAGCAGAGTGAGGTGATGGTGACCTCTGAGCAAGCACTTTAGCTGCTTCAAGAAATGAAGGGGCCTGCATGGCTTGGACTTCTGGTTTCTTCATTCTCATAGCCACCTGTACAAGGTAGTGGCCATAGAGGTATCCTGAAGTATAAGTCACCATGTAGGTTCTGTGTGACCCCACAGCTTAGGCAGAAACAGCTAATTGTTCTATGGGAGAGTCATGTAATCTGCAGGTGTTACAGCACAATGAGCTTTGGAATCAGATCAGGAGGGTAAGCATCTTACTAGGGCTAAGTCCCAGCCCGAGTTTTATTTTCTGTATAAAGGGGATAATACTTAACACACTGCCTGGTCCATGGTACATGATTCATACTTCATGGTCATCAGCATTATCATCTTCATTTCTGTTGTCATTTTTTATGTCAAAATTTGTAAGTATTGATGTGAGAGATCTGAGCCATGGAGTCTTTGATGAGCCAGTTGTGATAGTGCTGGAGAACTTGCACAAGAATATTGGTCAATAAATTCTTATGCTCATCCCTAATGGTGGATAGAGGAAAATTGAATATTGGGTGGTCTTTTAGCTCCCAACTGTTTTAGTTTTTATATGGTCCAGCTGCATGCTTGTGACAAAGTTCTTTGAGTCCTAGTCACACCAGGTTTCTCCCTTCCTCATTTCCATATGTAACTCTACACATAATATCCTCATCCCCCCATTATTTGCCTAACCCCAAAGGAATCTCTGAGCTGACCTGTTCTTGCCAGAGCTCTTTGGCTATGGAGAATTTCCTTTTCTGCCCTAGATTTGTTTTCTTACATATAAAATTAGAATATCATTATGTACTTATTTCATTGGAACTGGCTGATTTGACAGGCATGTCAGTATGTGCAAATTAAATATATGTTGGATATATTGGATCTTCTATGTAATTTTCTCTGTCATCTTTTTAATCTTTATATGTATTTTCTTAGCTATTTCTCTCTTCAGTGTCCCTGGGTACATTTTTATCCAGTTTTATTTTCCTTTGGGTACCTTGTAATTTTGGCTTCATGTCTTCATTTCTGGGAGCACAGACCAAGGGGTAAAAAAAGAAGTGAATGAAAAGGAGCAAGAGTTCAGAAGAGAGCAACACAGATAAAGTTCATCAGGCAGTCATTACCTCTTTCTTCATCTCAACTTTTTATTTATGCCAGAAAAGGGAACTCTGTAGAAAGGGTGGGGTTGCTTCTGCATTATTTGTTGATGTGGTCACACACTAAGTCAATCCCATTTAAAGTCTGTAAACTCCTAGACTGCTTCATCACATATGCCTTGAATGAACAATCATTTCTCTGAAGACCATATCAAAAGTAGAAAAAGAGCAAAAGAAGGAGGAATGAGAACTGCAGTCATTAAAATGTTATTGGAAGGCGTGTCAAACTCAAAACCAGATGAAACCAGAAATCATAGCTGCAGTGTCTTGTCTTTGCTATGTGCTTTATAGTTACAAAGCATTTGTCTATAAATCATTCCTGTCAATACCTCTCTGAAATAGGTGGGACTGAATGTTATTAACCTAATTGTAAACATAGGAAAACTCAAGTTTAGAGTAATGAGGATTTTCCTAAAGGTCACAAGGTAGAAGGTAAAGTTGTGGCTAGGCTCTAGATGTTCTCGCCTCTGAAGAGGGGCTTTTCTACAGGGAGGTGTAGTTAAATACAGGATGACATGAACAATGAGCCACTTTGATCCCTCTTTGTATTTTGTAACATCATCCAGTTCCTGAAATAAGACAAAAACTATGTTCAATAAGAACAAAAATAGATTAACTTTTTCACTCCTGAAGCTGATAATAGCAATATAATTTGATTTGTTTATTTTTAATGAACACTGTGATTGTAAGGATAATGATGAAAGTAAATCTAAACATACAGTTTTATGACTTATGGTAACCTGGGTACTGTTCAGACTGTTCATCTCCAGTATAGTGATCAGCCACTTTCCTAAACCAACCAAGAATCTGTAGATCCATCAAGTGTCGTGTGACATAGAGTAGTGGATTTCTATAGCTCTCACCTCCATTTACAATTAATGCTGTAGGATTTTAATATGCCCCTGTAAGACATGGCCTCCCTCTTCCTTGTAATTTGGAGAATATCCTTAATGTACTCACAAATGCATCCTCTTAGCTACCCCAGGGAAGTCACCATTTTCTTTTGGTTTTTCTGTGATCTACTCTTTGTATCTCTAATCCTTAGGAAGCAGGCAGTGTCCACCGGGGGTGCTAGACTTTGAATGCAAGGCAAAGGTGTCCCAGGTCTTGGTGATGCTTCTGCAAGTCTGTTTTTGGTGACTGGGGTTTGCTCTTTAGGGCACTGGTGTCCATCTTCCTAGAAGTGCTGCCAGGAGCTCCAAAGAGCACAAAAAGCCTAATGTGGCTGAGTCTATCTCCTTGAACTTTGTGCTACAAGGTTCCCAAGCAAAATTTCCTGTTGCTCTCAGAGTCTTCCAGAGATTCAGGTCAAACAGCTCTTTCTGTTTTTGCTCACAGGCACTTTCTGTGCAGCCCAGGAATGAGTCCCTGGGGACTGGGCTAGAAGGCATTTTCAGGCCAGATAAGTAACTATCCACTGGTGCTCAAATCACCCCTCTCACTGATGGTGAGAGGGCTTTCCTCCAAGCCCTTTTTTCTCCGCATGGTCAGTTCTTTGCCAGGAAGCTCCTCAGATTCTCATACAAATACCCTCTTGGAGGCTCCGCTTCCCCAGCTGTGTTTTTTACTTTTCTCCTCCTTCAGAGGAGGCTTTTATTTTATTTGGGAATTTTTGAATCCTAAAGTGAATGCAGATTAATCTCATGCTGGACCTTTAACCAAAATACTTTTACATAGTCAGATTTATATAATTGTCTCATCTCTCCTTTTCAGTAACTTCCTATTAACAGCTCTCAAGTTATCAGAGTTATCATCATTTATCCCCCTCACTTATTAAAAAAATAAGTTTTTGCTACCCCTGAAATTTTAGCCTAGGGAGTTCAGTGGTTAGTGTATGACTACACTAGGGGAACAAAAGGCACCTTTCCAATTAGAGTTAATAGTGGGATAACTTCAGACACACAAAGGGAGAAAAAGGCACTTATGAGTCATGGTGAGTTCAAAAGGAAAGTGTTGAGGTAGAATCACAAAGCATCATGGGAAGTGCTATTCAAGCTACCATGTCAAAAAGCCTGATTAACAGCAGGTCCAAGTCGGCCTGATCACCAGGGAGTCTTACTGATAAAATTATTTCCCCTCCAGAGAGAATCTCCCTGAGCTGAATAAATGTTTCACTTCTGAATAGGATTCATAAAAAGGCAGGGGGATGGTGGTGGCAAGAAAAAAGAGCCATATCCATTGATTGATCTGAAATGTGTGACCTGAAATTGTTTATCAGTCTTCACGTCTTAAATGGAATAGAAATGTATGCTTGTTTTAAGTCATTGGAGAGCCAAAATTTCAAGATACTTTGCACATATATGTAATTAATAATGCTCTAGTATGGAAAAGTAATAAAAAAGATAATAGAAAAGGAAATTTTAGATTATTTAAAATACTATTTTATTGATTCTCATTTTTAATGTTAATATTTTCAGTAAATATGTTGATAAAGCCTGTTATTCATGAAGTTTTGCACAGCTTAATTTTGTAGTAATTAAACATTAGTTTGAATTTCTTATTATAAATGTTTCTTCTCTCTTAGGTCTATTTGTTTTAATATCTTTGTATTACCTTATCTCTTTTAAACAAGCTTTCATTTTTTTCCTCCATCTGAAACAAGCAAACAGTGTGCAGTATATATAGGAAATGATGCAAATCACAGGGAAAAATGTACAGTTAGGAAGAAGTCTATTTGTGTGCAACATAGGAGCATTATTATTTAAGAAGTGATATGCTGTTCCTGAGTACTATAAATATGTCATCACTCTAATGATATTATAATGAGGCATTTGTGACTACACATTTGTTACCATGGTAACAAACTATGACATCATAAACACAAATGACTGACATAATTGTAGCAGCATCTGGACAATGAAGAAAGAAGTCTCATATATATCTAATTATGTCTGACTACAACAGCTGAAATAACATTCATGGTATTAAATGCAGTTAAATTATTTAGAAAGAAATATAATGATAGTGAATGGCTGCAGGTTAAATAAGGGACCTTCTCAAGTCTTTATGAAATGTGAAATTCCTCTACAGAGACGTGCTGTCTTACACAAATAGAGTTTTTGCCATGAAATTCAAGTCGAAACTTCAACTGGTCTTATGTGACACCTAGATTTAAGGATTATTTAGAGAAAGAACTGGAAATATTGGGCAGAGGCTGGGAAGATTGCTGTGAGTTAGGGAGGAGAACAGATGGTGTGCTTTGCAGCCATCAGAGAGTTGTGCAAGTTGGGGATTGGCAGATGTGGCCTAGTCCCACAGAGGGCAGTAGGTTATTGAGATATGGTGGACTCTGGCTGAAAGGAGAGTATGTTTCAGCAAAGGAGTTGGAGAAAAGACAAGGACCTATGCAAGAAGGGGGAGTGGAAGTGGATGTGGACGTTGGTGGGGCCTTGTCTCTTCTTGGTGTCTAAGAGTTCATTTCAAACACCAATACTGGAATTTTCTGGATCATTATGCCCTTATTTCTAGTGCAAGGTCATCTGGCCTCTCTTCAAAATCTTCACCAGCTAGTTCTCAGACTCTCAGAGCGAGTGCCACCTGGGCTTAGGAATAAGTGTACTCTTGGTTTTCTAGAAACTGTGAAAGGTTCCAAATAGTCCAAAGAAGGATAGGTATTGTGCCACCTTCTGTCACCATCACTTTACCATTGGTCTCCCTAGCACCCTTGCATAGACTTCTCCCAGTGTACTCTACGGAAAAAAGCCTGTCATATATATCAACTTCTGTCTAGAGACCCAGGCCGTGGGGAGTAAGGGTGTTGGAGTGGGAGTTGGCCCTGGACCCAGGAACCCAAGTTTTACTTAAGCACAGCTAGCTCATGGCTGAACTCCATGGTTACTTTGGTATTTCATGCTTCGTCATGAAAGCAATTGATTGTTTTCCTAGGTCCACGTCCTTATATGAAATTTGCTGTTCTTTTTAATTCCACCCTGTCTAAGTTTAGAATTTTGGTCATTCATTCCTGGAAAGCACAATATTTTTCTTTCTCGGTCCTAGATTGAAGCAACCACCCAGACCATGACCCCACTGCCGTCCCTGGATGCTGCCTACAGATATTTTGTCAAATAGCTTTCTTCTAGTTCAGAACACTAACCCTCCTGCCTACTATGAATCTGATTTTCTCAAAGATTTCTTCATTCTTCCTCTGAGCTCCCAGTTTTCCAGAGATAGTGTTGCTGACTTCTTCATTTTTAAAAATCACTGTACGTCAACCTTCATGTTAGGAATACATCTTAGTTCTAACCTGGAACCAAGTTGGTGTCTCCTGGGGAAGGCACACATTCAAAGGGCCATCCCACATTATTTCCTCTCAAACTAGTGACTATGGCATTATTCCAACCTGGCTGCAGTTCATGTTTTACCTTCTACCAGGTACCTTCAAATGCATGTTTGTTTGGAAGTTTCTGCCTTATCCCAAGGTACTTTATAGACTTTAAAAAATATAGATTTCAGAGACAGAACAAAATAGCTAAATAGAGACAACTCTGGTGCACAAAACCCAGTGAGAGAGATGCAGAAATCGAGAGATCTCCTAGCTCCAACTGAGGTACCAGGTTCATTTCAATGGGTCTGGTTGGAAGGTGAGAAAATCCCAGGTATGGCAGACTGAGGTGGGGAGGGGTGCTGCTTTACCCAGAAAGTGCATCTGACCAGTGAGTCAGGAGTTCCCCTCCAGCACCCCAGTCCAGATACGGTGCTTTCCCCAAAGCCTCAGCAATCCATAGAAAGGGGATCTTTGCCAGTCGAGTGCCAGGAATTACAAGTGCAGAGTTGAGTAATAATCCAGGACAGTGCCCTGAGTTGTCGCACAGATCTAAGCAAATGCATAAGCCCATAAACTGGGAGAGCCTGTAGACAGAGTTATCACCACCTCTCCCTCCCCAGAGAGACAAGGAGCTAAAAGCGGGAAGACACAACGTGTGGCTGGGCATGTCCCTCCCCTCCCCCATAAACCCCAGTGGGCTCAAGCACTAACTCTGGTGGGTTTCATAGCCAGTGCCTCAGCCTGAGCTGAACCCTGAATGATCCAGCTCCATGGAGGAAAGGGGCAACCTGCCATTAAAGAGGCGGGACTAGGCTTCATATTTTAACAAAAAAACCACAGGAAGCCTACGTAGCAATAGGACGGTGTCCTTGACAACCCAGCAGCACCTCCAGGCCAGCAGTAGGAGGGGCATCCACCATTAAAGAGGCGGGCCTAACCTCTCAGTGTAAACAAAAAAGACACAGGAAGCCTACCTAGCAACCTGAAGGAGTCCCTGGAAACTCAGTAGCACCTCCACAGGCAGACAAGCAACTGCATCAAGCAGCTCCCTGAGATCAGAGCTAGATAAATCCACAAAGAAGGGGGGAAAAAAAAAAAAAACAGCAGAAAAAAGAGGAAACCATTAAAGACCAGAACGCCTCTTCTTCAAGGAATCACAACTCCTCACCAACATGGGAACATAACATGACTGAGAAAGAGTTCGACAAATTGACAGAAACAAGCTTCAGAAGGTGGATAATAACAAACTTTTCTGAGCTAAAGGAACACATTCTAACTCAATGAAAAGAAACCAAAAACCTTGAAAAAAGATTAGATGAAATGCTAACTAGAATAACCAGCTTAGAGAAGAACATAAACGACTTGATGGAGTCGAAAAACACAGCACGAGAACTATGGGAAGTAAACACAAGTTTTAATAGCCGAAAAGATCAAGCAGAAGAAAGGATATCAGAGATTGAAGATCAACTCAATGAAATAAAATGAGAAGGCAAGATAAGAGAAAAAAGAGTGAAAAGAAATGAATAAAGCCTCCAAGAAATATGGGATTACTTGAAAAGACCCAATCTATGCTTGATCAATGTACCTGAATATGATGCAGAGAATGAATCCAAGCTGGAAAACACTCTCCAGGATACTATCCAGGACAACTTCCCCAGCCTAGCAAAGCAGTCCAACATTCAAATCCAAGAAATACAGAGAACTCCACAAAGATATTCCTCAAAAAGAGCAACCGCAAGGCACATAATTTTCAGATTCACCAGGGTTGAAATGAGGAAAAAATGCTAAAAGCAGCCAGAGAGAAAGGTCAGATCACCCACCAAGGGAAGCCAATCAGACTCACAGTGGATCTCTCAGCAGAAACCCTACAAGCCAGAAGAGAGTGGGGCCAATATTCTTAAAGAAAACATCCTTAAAGAAAAGAACTTGCAACCCAGAATCTCATATCCAGCCAAAGTAAGCTTCATAAGTGAAGGAGAAATAAACTCCTTTACAGACAAGCAATTACTGAGAGATTTTGTCACCACCAGACCTGCCTTACAGGAGCTCCTGAAAGAAACACTAAACACGGAAAGGAACAAGTACCAGCCACCACAAAAGCATACCAAATGGCAGAGACCAATAATGCAATGAAGAAACTGAGTCAACTAATGGGCAAGAAAATGAGCCAGTAACAAAATGGCAGGATCAAATTGACACATAACAATATTAACATTGAATGTAAATGGCCTAAATGCCCCAATCAAAAGACAGACTAGCAAACTGGATAAAAAGTAGAGACCCATCAGTGTGCTGTATTCAGGAAACACATCTCATGTGCAAAGACATACATAGACTCAAAATAAATGAATGGAAGATTTACCAAGGAAATGGAGAACCAAAAACAGCAGGGGTTGCAATCCTAGTCTCTGATAAAATGGACTTCAAACCAACAAAGATCAAAAGAGACAAAGAAGGACACTACATAATGGTAAAAGGTTCAATCCAACAAGAAGAGCTAACGATCCTAAATATATATGCACCCAACACAGGAGCACCCAGATACGTAAAGCAAGTTCTTAATGTCCTAAAAGGAGATTTAGACTCCCACACATAATAGTGGGAGACTTCAACACTCCGCTGTCAATATTAGATAGATCAATTAGACAGAAAATTAACAAGGACATCTAGGACTTGAATGCAGAGCTGGACCAACTGGACCTAGTAGACATATACAGAACACTCCACCCCAAATCCACAGAATATACATTATTCTTAGCACCACATCGCACCTTCTCTAAAATTGACCACATAATTGGAAGCAAATCACTCCTCAGCAAATGCAAAAGAACAGAAATCATAAGAGTCTATCAGACCACAGCGCAATCAAATTAGGACTCAGGAACAAGAAACTCACTCAAATCCACAAAACTACTTGGAAATTGAACAACTTGCTTCTGAGTGTCAACTGGATAAACAATGAAATGAAGGCAGAAATAAAGATGTTCTTTGAAACCAGTCAGGATGAAGACACAACTTACCAGAATCTCTGGGACCTATTTAAAGCAGTGTCGAGAGGGAAATTTACAGCAATAAATGCCCACACGAGAAACAAGGAAAGATCTAAAATCAACACCCTATCATCAAAATTGAAAGAGCTAGAGGAGCAAGATCAAAAAAAACTTGAAAGCTAGCAGAAGAGAAGAAATAACTAAGATCAGAGCCAATCTGAAGGAGACAGAGACACAAAAAACCCTTCAAATAAATCCAGGAGCTTGTTTTTTGAAAAGATCCACAAAATAGACTGCTAGCCAGACTAATGAAAAATAAAAAAGAGAAGAATCAAATAGATGCAATATAAAAAGGTAAAGGAGGTATCACCACTGACTCAACAAAATACAAACTACCATCAGAGATTACTATAAACAGCTCTATGCACATAAACCAGTAAACCAGGAAGAAATGGATAAATTCCTGGAAACTTGCACCCTCCCAAGCCTAAACCAGGAAGAAGTTGAAACCTTGAATAGACCAATAAAAAGGGCTGAAGTTGAGGCAGCAATCAATAGCCTACCAACCAAAAAAAGTCCAGGTCCACACAGGTTTACAGGTGAATTCTACCAGATGTACAAAGAGGAGGTAGTTCCATTCCTTCTGAAACTATTCCAAACAATACAAAATGAGGGAGTCTTCTCTAACTAATTTTATGAGACCAACGTCATTGTGATACCAAAGCCAGACAGAGACTCAACTTAAAAAAAAATAAAACAACTTCAGGCCAATATCCATGATGAACATCGACACAAAAATCTTTAATAAAATACTGGCAAACTGAATGCAACAGCACATCAAAAAGCTTATTTATCATGATCAAGTAGGCTTCATCCCGGGGATGCAAGGCTGGTTCAACATACGCAAGTCCATAAAGGTAATCCATCACATAAATAGAAGAGAAAAACCACATGATTATCTCAATAGATGCAGAGAAGGCCTTCGACAAAATTCAACAGCACTTCATGCTAAAAACTCTCAATAAACTAGGTATCAATGGAATGTATCATAAAATAATAAAAGTTATTTATGACAAACCTATAGCCAATATCATACTGAACGGGCAAAAGCTGGAAGCATTCCCTTTGAAATCAGGCAGTAGACAAGGATGCCCTCTCTCACCACTCCTATTCAATATAGTATTGGAAGTTCTAGCCAGAGCACTCAGACAGGAAAAAGAAATAAAGGATATTCAATTAGGAAAGGAGGAAGTCAAATTGTCTCTCTTCGCAGATGACATGATTGTATATTTAGAAGACCCCATCATCTCAGCCCCAAATCTCCTGAAACTGATAAGCAACTTCAGCAGTGTCTTAGGATACAAAATCAACGTGCAGAAATCACAAGTGTTCCTATATACCAATAACAGACAGCCAGAGAGCCAAATCATAGTGAACTGCCATTCACAATTGCTACAAAGAGAATAAAATACCTAGGAATACAACTAACAAAGGATGTAAAGGACCTCTTCAAGGAGAACTACAAACCACTGCTGAATGAAATAAGAGAGGACACAAACAGATGAAAAAACATTGCATGCTCCTGGTTAGGAAGAATCAATATTGTGAAAATGGCCATACTGCCCAAAGTAATTTATAGATTCAATGCTGTCCCCATCAAGCTACCAATGACGTTCTTCACAGAACTGGAAAAAAACACTAAATTTCATATGGAACCACAAGAAAGCCTGCATAGCCAAGACAATCCTAAGCAAAAAGAACAAAGCCAGAGGTATCATGCTGCTGGACTTCAAACTATACAACAAGGCTACAATAAAACAGCATGGTACTGGTACCAAAACAGAGACATAGACCAATGGAACAGAACAGAGGCCTTGGAAACAACACCACAAATCTATAACCATCTGATCTTTGACAAACCTGACAAAAACAAGCAATGGGGAAAGGACTCCATGTTTAATAAATGGTGTTGGGAAAACTGGTTGGCAATGTGCAGAAAGCAGAAACTGGACGCCTTCCTGTCACCTTACACTAAAATTGACTCCAGATGGATTAATAATTTAAACATAAAACCTAACACCATAAAAACTCTAGAAGAAAATCCAGGCAAAACCATTCAGGACATAGGCATAGGCCAGGACTTCACGGCTAAAATGCCAAAAGCAATGGCACCAAAAGCCATAATAGACAAATGGGATCTAATTAAACTTCAGAGCTTCTGTACAGCAAAAGAAACAATCATTAGAGCGAACCGGCAACCAACAGAATGGGCAAAAAATTTTGCAATCTATCCATCTGACAAGGGCTAATATCCAGAATCTACAAAGAACTAAAACAGGTTTACAAGAAAGAAACAAAGAAACCCATTCAAAAGTGGGCGAAGGACATGAACGCTTTTCAAAATAAGACATATGTGAGGCCAACAAGCATATGAAAAAATTCTCATTATCAGTGGTCATTAGAGAAATGCAAATCAAAACCAAAATGAGGTATCATCTCATGTCAGTTAGAATGGTAATCATTAAAAAAATCTGGAGACAATAGATGCTGGAGAGGATGTGGAGAAGTAGGAACACTCTTCCACCATTGTGGAAGACAGTGTGGCGATTCCTCAAGGATCTGGAAATAGAAATTCCATTTGATCCAGCAATCCCATTACTGGGTATATACCCAAAGGACTATAAATCATTCTATTATAAAGACACATGCACACGGATGTTCATTGAAGTACTGTGTACGATAGCAAAGATCTGGAAACAATCCAAATGCCCACCAATGATAGACTGGACAAAGCAAATGTGGCACATATACACCGCAGAATACTATGCAGCCATAAAAAACAATGCGTTTGTGTCCCTTGCAGGGACTTGGGTGAATCTGGAAACCATCATTCTCAGCAAACACACAAGAACAGAAAGCCAAACACTGTGTGTTCTCACTCATAGGCAGGTATTGAACAATGAGAACACATGGACTCAGGGAGAGGAGTATCACACACTGGGGCCAGTTGGGGGGCTATAGGAAGGACAGTGGGGGGTAAGGAGGGTGGGGAGGGATAACCTGGGGAGAAATACCAGATATAGATGAAGGAGGAATAGAGGTAGCAAACCACCTGGCTATGTATGCACCTATGCAACAACCCTGCATGATCTGCACATGCGCCCCAGAACCTGAAGTACAATATATATATATATATATATATATATATATATATATATATATATATTTCATGGATTTGCAAGCCGTAGAATCCTTTGAGAATTATTAATCATCTCCTTAGAAAAGTGTACATATTCTCATTCATATAATACTGCATTTGACTCCAGAAGCCCTCGATGTCTTTCCTTGGTTCCCAGATTGATTACCCCTAGATTGGGGCCTTTTCAGAAATTAGAGTTTAAATTAGTCTTCTCCGCTATTTGCCTGTTGCAATCACTCCTCATCCAGGGACAGTGCTGAGTGCTGGAATAGGGCCTCCTTTCCATTTTTTGAGTAGACAGCATACCGCTAGACCAAATATCTGTGGAAAGGATGACAAATGATCAAGTTGGTACATTAGATTATCTTAATGATTCCATTGGAACAGATATTAACTTACTGTACATAAATGAGTTGCCGTTGGTTAAGGCCATTACTGACAATGTGTAAATGAAAATGTGGCTAAATTTCTATAAGTTTACATTTTAAACCTAGAAGCATACATAGGAGTAAGTTCAAGTAGCATTTTATCTTCTAAAAACGCTAAGCAACAGGCATCAGGGCATTTGTAGAACTATAATTTATGATTTCACTAGTGTTTCTTCCTTGCTGGTATACTTGGGTGTCTTTCCCCATTTGGGGCTTGGAGCCAACTAGTCTTCCTGTTACAGACACCAGTGAGCATTTGTACTCAATGACGTCAAATCCTAGTATAGGTTGATTTCATACTCACAGCCCCACTGGGCATGGTTTGTGAATTCTGGCCCAAGCAGTAAAGTGTACTCAACCAGAATGGATTAAAGTAAAATGCAACTGCATATTCCTCCATTCTGAGTCATTTCTGGGAATAAACTCTGAAAGCTTATTAAATGTCTCTATCCCAGACAACAATTCAAAATAATCTGTGAAGGTTTAGTAATAATATTTATTGATCAGTTTGAGAAAGAAGCCTAATTTTGTTTAGGTGGAAAATTTTCTCAAAACTGTGTATATTATCAGAAAAATTCTGTTTCTCCCTCTGTGGACCTTAAAAAAAAAACCTCTGTTTCTCCCTCAGTGTTCCAGTCATTTAATTCATCTGCACGTGGAGACCCTGGCTGAGGGCTGGCTTCTGTCTGAGACTTTGGGGTGGAAATTTCAGGAGTTTCTTGCCATTATCCTTGCTTCTTGTGGCTGGTAGACTGGGTTTCACAGAATCATAGTGTGTTGGATGGATTCTTACAGCATCGCTGTGCAACCCTTCATTTTACAGCTGAGAAAACAGAGGCCCCATGGAGTTAGAGGACTTGTCTAAAACTTAACAGCTTACTGGTGACTGAGTTTAGGCTCAAATTTGTTTCTGGCCACAAATTAATTACTTTGTTCTGATGGAATCACACTTTCAGCTTCTTTTCTCTTTCCCTTCTTCTGATTTTGCTCAATAGCACCCACTGCACCGATAAAGAGATAAAAACCAGGCTTTCCTTTTAATATATTCTCTTTTTTTTTTTTAGCATTAAAAGAGTGTGCATAAAAAAGAATTTGTCACATGTCTGCATAGCAAAAATATTTCCTAATATTCTAAATTCATCTTCAGAACTTTTGTTGAGATTATTTTTCTCTTTGTGCAAGTATAGGAATAAACAGAATGCTAACTTTAAGGCAAAAAACCAAGAGTATTTCAATCAAATTACAAATGTAAAAGTCTGCAGTTATTCAACCTTCATCATTACTTAAAAAAAAAAAAAACCTCACATACAGAGTCCTGTGAGTAATTATTACCGTGTCTATGAGGATAACTAAGTGTTAGATGACCAAAGCCACCAAAAAAATGCTTTCACAGGCTGCCAAAGCCAGCTGGGTCCCAGTGGGCATGTGTGGTTCCTCCTTTGGAAAATATGTTTCAGACAGTGATGAAAATGTAAACCACACAAACCACTTGGTTTCTAAGAGAACACGTTTGGAGAAACCATGTTTCCATTTTTCATTTCACAACAAAATTCCCCAAAGAAATTTTTTTTTGAAATTATAAGGAATACTGAGGCTAGCATGAATAAAGAAGACTTAAAAAGACATAAAAACCTAGTTTAATCATGAAAGACTTTATTGCCCAGCAAACAGTTGGTGTGGTACAGTAGTCTTCCTCTGTTTCTTATCTCACCACTCCTTTTCACAAAACCCTCTGCTGCAGCTTTTTAGTTCAAAGCTCTCTGAAAAGTTTATTTTTAGAGTTTAAGCTCCAGAACTCTGTTAAAAGTAAAATTCTTCTGGAAAAGAAAACACTAGGCTGCATACTAATATTAACTGATTTTAAGTCCCCTTTGAACATAGGTTTTGGTAAGAAATTAGCATGAGAGATTTTGGACACTTAAAAGAGTCAAAGGGAAAAGTTATAGAACAGAGAGTCTGGAGACAGGGAAACCTTTTACCATTTCACCAGGTCAGCAGCCAGCCCACCACCATCTTTCCTGTTCTATGGACAAGGCAGGAATAGAGCTAGAATTGGAACTCTGAACTCTGAATAACCTGGAGCAGGTGGCTTAGCTGCTCTGAGCTTCAGCTTTCTCCTAGGGAAAATAAGGTTATACCTGTCTTCTACTAAGAGCATTATTGGGAATCATGATTGTGACAACAAAAATGGAAGCACATGATAAATTATCAAGTGCTATTTATTCATAAGGATAAGGTTACCCATAATTCTATTATTTTTACTTTATAATTAGAATTTATTATTTTGAAAAGGAAACTGAACAGAAACAACTACAAGTAGTTTGGATATATTGTATTCCAGCTATTAATTATAAGTGCTTTTCTTTTTCAATTTTAAGCAAATGATGAATAATCAAAATTATTTGATATCTATGCCTATTCAATTTTAATATCTAAAAGCAGTGTGTGGGGAAAATTCGAAGGCTCATCTAGAAATATAAAAATGTGATACGTGAGAGACAATGTTATCACCTTAAAATTATTACAGTTAAGTGTTGTTATAGTGTTGTGTGTATTTGTCCACATTAACCTGAGTAGTATAAAATTTAAAAACAAATCATTCAAGAATATAACATATGCATTTTATAGCATTTGTTCAACCTTGGGTTGAACATTCCTATAAAGGTAAAAAAATACAGAAGAGGATGAGACCCTAAATGCAAAGCATCTGCTCAGCTTGTTAGAGGACACACTCCAAGCTGGCACCCATATAAACAAGTAATATCTCCAAACCCTGCAGTGCATTAGTCTAGAAACAGTATAGGTGTGATTAGCAAATAGCATTGTATCCTAGATCCAGGTCAGAAACCCAGTCTCTACTAAAAATACAAAATACAAATAGTAGCCGGGCATGGTGGCGCACACTGTGGTCGCAGCTACTCAGAAGGTTGAGGCAGGAGAATTGCTTGAACTCGGGAGGTGGAGATTGTGGTGAGCCGAGATCACGCCACTGCACTCTAGCCTGGGTGACAGAGCAAGATTCTGTCTCAAAAATATATGAATAAATAAATAAATACTTATATATATTTTTATTTTAATTTATTTTTTAAGACAACTGACAGAGAGGATGATGGAACCCAAGGGAGGTTAATGTGTCTGGATGACAAGATGGGGCAGGTGGTTTAGTAACATACACACTGAAAGCGAAGCCAAGTGACTGTGCACAGGCAGGGCTTGATTCCGCCTCATGCCCATGCTTCTACCCTCGCTCCTGTCATGTTGTCTTAAAACTGTTCTGATTTTTCAGAGGTGAATTTTTATGTTGAACCACAATAATTTGCACATTCAGAGTCTGTCGAGCATTTTCAAATCTACCTAGAGGATTCCCAGGAAATTCTGCATTGGCTCACAAATTTTCCCAAGGTCAAGAACTCATTCCTGAGGCCAAGAACGATTGTAGTTTGGCATACTTGATCGATTTTCCAACTTCCCTGTGGTTGGTTAAGGTCTAATTTAGTTGGTTCTTGGTTTTCCCTGGTTAGCATCCCAAGTCAATTGCAGACAGCATTCAGTATAATTATACCCTCCCATTACATAATTATTATTTTTTTTGTTTCCTGCCACTTTTTGTCAGTGAACTGTGTATTGACATTTGAAATAGAGTTAGGAAAAAGTTCACATCTGCAGCTGCTCCCTTCTTGTGATGTGGATTTCTTTGATGAAATGTTCTTAAACATTTCTCAACTTCAGTGGTAAAGATGGAAGCAGCAGATTTTTTTCAGAAAGTATGGAGCTAAACCCTAAAGCATGTTCCATCAACCAAAAGAATACTTCTACCAGAGGTGAAAAAGACTTCCTTGCCTTTTTAGAAAATTACCATGTCTTCTTTACGTTGTCTATAGCCATCACCAGGCCATTGTCCTGTAAACTCACAGACTGTAGCATGTCTGAACTGGAAGGACTTTTAGAGCTTACCTGGTCCAACTTCTCAGATTGGAAATGGAAGCTCAGACCAGTGTTAGGGCCAATAATTCAATGCAGTGTGGCAGATACAGGACATGAACCCGGGTTTCCAGTCCTCAGTCTTGTGATTCCCCTTAACTACTCCTAATTGAAGAAGTGTTAGAAAAATTGTGAAGGATTCATCCATTGCTTTACATCGACTCCGACAATCTGATACTAAATTGTTTCTTTGTGTAGCAGATGCTGTTGGCACCTCACCCAGATTTCTTCAGCACTCACAGTTCCCACGCTCTGTGCTGTCAGCTTCCTCCGGGAAGTGTCTACAACTCTTGGCTTGAGGGCTTTCAGGAGATGCCTCCAGGAGTGGCCCTCAGCCAATGATGGACAGAGATGTTGTGCTTCCCAATGGGACAATTCTGAGAGTAGTTCCACCATCTCCTGGATGCCCTGGGGGAATGAGCCCCAGGTGCTTAGTGCAGCAGCCTGTCCATCAATGCTTGCTCTTTGGTCTTGCTCCTCTTTGCCATCTCACTTCCATACTCCCCGAGGGAGGGAGAATAATCCCCCAAGATGACACTACCCTAGTTCCCAGGACTTGTGAGTCTGTTAGCTTACATGGCAAAAGGGACTTCACGGATGTGGTTAAGTTCACGGAACTTGATACAGGGATATTGTATTATCTAGGTGGGCCCAATCTACTGGCACGGGTCTTTTAAAGCTGAGAACCTTTTCTGGCTGGTGAGAAAGATGACAGATACTGAGGGTGAGAGAGATGCAATGTTGTTGGCTTTGAAGATGGAGGAAGGAGCCATAAGCCAGGGGATGCAGGTGGCCTTTAGAGGCTAGAAAACTCAAGGGCTGCCAACACTTTCATTCTGTCTCATTGAGATCAACATTGGACTTCTGACCTAGGAACTATAAAATAATAAATGTATCTTGTTTTAAGTCAGCTGTTGTGTGATATTTTGTAATGGCAACTATAGAAAGTTAATTCACTCCTCTCCTCATTTTGGAATTACCTGTGAAATAAACCATTTACATTCAAAGCCTTGTCAGGGTACATTTCTTGGGCAACCCAATTTGCACAGTAATGTCTAGAGTCCTTTAGTGCTACTAATAATTGTGGTAAAGAGATGGGAAACATAATTGGAATGCTTCACAGAGGAATGAAGAACAAACAGCACTTCCAGTGTTTTAATAAGGGTTTGTACAGCTACTGTGGCTTAAATACTTTTTGGAGCCCACTCCTAAGTTTGCATAAGCACACTTTCACACCATCTTCATTTTTGGAGGCAAATTGGAAATTCAGGACAGTGGTTTCTCATTTTCCTTTTGTCTGCCTATCTCATTTCCCCCTACATCTGAGTGCTTGGATGCAGATTAGATACGTCTCTGATGTTCCTTGTGATTCTTTACTCCCTTTTTCTTTTCTTCTCTCTTGACCTTCTGGTTTGTTCCATCTCCTTCCTTGTCCCACCCATTGGAACACATGGAAATGGTAGTGATGGCAGTGTTGGATGTTTGTAGGTTATTTGTCTATTGTTCGCTCTCTTCTTCCTCTTTCCTGATGGCACCAAGGTTTTTCTTTGGTTGTTTCACAGTCAGAACTTTGAGTAGGATTTACTCCACCAAAATTCAGGATGAACCTGGACTAGCCCTAGTCAATCAATGTAATTTCATCACAATGGCTCTAGTTTTTAGTTCAGAAATTGTTACATAACTCAGAATAAGCCAATCAGTGATTGACTTCCCCATGATCAAAGTGATTAGTTCAAGAAAAGACAAGTAAATAGAGTACAACCAATTAGAACGAAGGCCAGAAAATTTGACTGTTAGCTGGGAGAAGAGAGAGTCTATACTCGGAGATGTCGTGCAAGGTTGTATAAACTGCTGCAGCTCTGTATGCTAGCATGAGACCTGAGGGCGGAACTCACACATGGAAGTAGGAAAGAGCCATGAGAAAAGAAGAGAAAGGGCCTCTCTCTTCCCTGCTCTTACCCTCAACTCCATGAACAGAGTTGACTGAGGAAGAAAAATCTGGGCATTGGGTTAGAGATGGTTCTGCACAATATTTTGGTATTGGCTGGCAGTGGGATGGCTATAATATTATAGTGTCAAGTTGGAGTGTCCCGAAGACCTTGGACAGGGGAAATGATCCATCCTGTTGAACACTTTATCCTATTGTTCACTTTGCCTGGGTGATGAGATGGCCAGAGGGGTAAATATCTACACTGTTTATGGTTAACTATGTAATCCATGCTGGTGTGGCTGAGCAGTCAAGGACTTGAAAAGAACAAGCCTAGAGGCCGGTGACAAGGAGGACTTTTGAAGAGGCATGTGGGTGGGCATCTTGGAATGGGCACCACATAGGAACATATTTGTGTTCCATGTGAGTGTTCAACAGACAGCACTCTCTGAAGAGGAGGCTCTCAGGAATCACACGGATGAAATTCGAAGGGTTTGCTGGTCCCCTGCTGTTGTCATGGGAGCGCTCCTTGGTAGTGGTGGCTGGGTAAACCGTGACTGGAAAAGGCCTTGTTGTCAGCGCCTTCATAACCTCTGTGTTTGGGCTGCAGCTTCAATGGTGTCTCATTCGTGCCTGGGGAAGGAGTTGGTGCTGGCAGTAGGAATCTTCCTGTGGAGGAAGTTTGAGTACCTCCTGTGTACTAGATTTTATTTATTCACCCTCTCATCGTTTTTATAAAGGAGGTATCATTACAATTGTTAGATAAGGAAACCAGAAACCCGAGAGGGAAATTAATCAAGACCATGGAGCTGGTTAGCGGAGGAACTGGCATTGAACAGAGATTTGTCTGACTCCACAGCCCCAGCTCCTTTCATGGTTCCCAGGATCTCTCGGTTGCATAGGATAAGTGATTAATGGGAGAGAGTTGGGTCTACCTGGGGTCTCCTTTGCCCTACTTGGGACTCCCCCTTTGGAGCCCATCTGTGTTGCAACCCTGTGAGCTCTTCATCGAAGTATATCTGGACTATGAGCATTGCTCTGCACTTGCATTGCTGTAACCTGGTCCAAACATTCATTGCCTCAAGCCTGGGTTACTGTGACACCTCCTGCTGGGATCCTTGCTTCTACCTTTTCCCCTATACTGTTTCTTTTCTTTTCTTTCTTTTCTTTCTTTCTTTCTTTCTTTCTTTTTTTTTTTTTTTTGAGACAGAGTCTCACTCTGTCACCCAGACTGGAGTGCAGTAGCATGATCTCGGCTCACTACAACCTCCACCTCCCAGGTTCAAGTGATTCTTCTGCTTCAGCCTCTCTAGTAGCTGAGACTACAGGTGCATGCCACCATGCTGGGCTAACTTTTGTATTTTTAGTAGAGATGGGGTTTCACCGTATTGCCCAGGCTGATCTTGAACTCCTGACCTCATGATCCGCCAGCCTCAGCCTCTCAAAGAGCTGGGATTACAGGTGTGAGCCACCATCTCTGGCCCCATACCGTTCATTTTCAAAATGGTAACACAGTGATCCTATTAGAACATATCATTCTTTCATGCAAAACCTTCTTATGACTACCCATCCCACTTGGGGTAAAAGCTGTTGTAATTATCTACAAAGCCTTGCAGATCCTGGCTCCCACTTCCCTTGTCCTTCCTCTGACCTTGACACCTTCTAGGTCACTCCACTCCAGCCACCATGACTGACTTGCCTTTCTTCCAACTCTCTGCACATACCAGGAATACTATTTTTTCAGCAATCCTATGGTTCATTCCCTTGCTTTAATGTGTCTGAATGTTGACTTGTCTGTGAGCTCTTCCTTCACCTCTCTTTGTGGTGTTACAATGCTGCTTTCCAGCCGGGCACTCCCTGTAGCTCTTTCATGTTTTATTTTCCTCCATAGCGCTTATCACCTTTTACCATAGTGTATCATTCATTCCCATTTCTTTATTTACTGATTACCGGCACCCTTCCCTCTGCTCCTCTCAATGGACTGTAAGTTTTATAAGAGTAGCATTTTTCTGAACTAATAGATTTATTTTTCAAAGTAGTTTTAGGCTTCCAAAAAAATTGAGTGGCGTCTGGGCGCGGTGGCTCAAGCCTGTAATCCCAGCACTTTGGGAGGCTGAGGCGGGTGGATCACGAGGTCAAGAAATTGAGACCATCCTGGTCAACAAGGTGAAACCCCGTCTCTACTAAAAATACAAAAAATTAGCTGGGCATGGTGGCACGTGCCTGTAATCCCAGCTACTCAGGAGGCTGAGGCAGGAGAATTGCCTGAACCCAGGAGGCGGAGGTTGTGGTGAGCCGAGATTGCGCCATTGCACTCCAGCCTGGGTAACAAGAGCGAAACTCCGTCTCAAAAAAAAAAAAAAATTGAGTGGCAATTATATACTGCTGTAACCTCAACACAGTTTCTCCTGTATTCACATCCTGTGGTAAGTGTGGTCCATTTGTTATCATTGATAATCCAATATTGATAAATTATTATTAACTAAAGTTCATAGTTCACATTAGGATTCATTCTTTGTGTTGTAAAGTCTATTGGTTTTGACAAATGTCGAGTGGCATGTATCCACCATTACAGTATCATACAAAATAGTTTCACTGCCCTTAAAATCTCTTCTGCTTGCCCTCTTCATTCCCCGCTCTGTTCTTCTACTGAATTGAACCTCTGGCAAACACTGATATTTTTAACTGTCTCCGTAGTTTTGCCTTTTTCAGAATGTTATATAGTTGGAATCATACAGCATGTAGTTTTTTTTTTTCAAATTGGCTTTATTTTTTTCACTTAGTAATATGCAGTGAAGGTTCCTCTGTATCTTTTTGTGGCTTGATAGTTCATTTCTTTTTTTTCAGTGCTGAATAATTTCTTTGTCTGGCTGTACCACAATTTGTTTATCCATTCACCTACCGAAGCACATCATGTTTGCTTCCAAGTTTTAGAAATTATGAATAATGTTGCTATCATTATTTATGTACAGGTTTTTGCATGGTCATATGTTTTCAATTCATTTGGGTAAATACCAAGCAGCACAGTTGCGGGATTATGGGGTAAGAGTATGCTTATATTTGTAAGAAACTGACAAACTATCTTCCAAAGTGGCTGTCATGTTGCATTTCCATCAACAATGAATGGAAGTTCCTGGTGCTCCACATCCTCACCAGCATTTGGTGCTGTCAGCATTCTGGATTCTGTCCATTCCAATATGTAATGGTGTCTCATTGTTGTAATTTACAGTTCCCTAATGGGATGTAATGTTGGGCATCTTTTCATGCTTACTTGCCATCTGTGGACCTTCTTCGGTGAGGTGTCTGTTGAGGTCTTTGACCCATTTTTTAAATTATTTGGTTTTTTTTGTTGTTGTTGTTTAGTTATAAGATTTCTTTGTGTATTTTGGATAAAAGTCTTTTAATGGATATGTGTTTTGCAAAGATTTTCTGCCCATCTGCAGCTTGTCTTTTTATTCCCTGAACAATGTCTTTCACAGAGTAGAAGTTTTTAATTTTAATAAAGTCCAACTTCATTCAATTTTTTCTTTTATGGATGATGCTTTTGGTGTAAGAGTGGAATTTTTTCATCTGTTTTATTCATTGCTTTATCCTTAGCTCTTAGAACATTTCCTGGCAGATTGTAAGGACCCAGTAAATACTTGCTTAATGACTGAGCACTGTTATCTTGGGGAATTATATGCTTTCTTTCTTTCTTTCTTTCTTTCTTCCTTTCTTCCTTCCTTCCTTCCTTCCTTCCTTCCTTCCTTCCTTCCTTCCTTCCTTTCTTTCTTTCTTTCTTTCCTTTTTCTTTCTTTCTTTCTTTCTTTCTTTCTTTCTTTCTTTCTTTCTTTCTTTCTTTCTTTCTTTCTTTCTTTCTTTCTTTTTTCCTAAGAGAAGTGTTCACTTGCTGCAGCACTCTTGAGAAGCAACCACAGTCCAAAGCCCATCATCTTACATAAAGGATCTATACTGCAGAGGTGGTACATCATCTACCTGTGTTATAAGAATGGTAGCAGTTTAAAGCATGCACATTATTTCAGGAAAATAAAGTTCTGGGTCACTGTATTGTCTAGGTACGTTTGGTTAATGTGAGTTCTCTCTCTCAAGCTAGACTCAAAGTGAAATCATAAGGCTAGAAATGAGAAAAACAAGAGACATAATACACTAAGTATTTAAAACTAATACATAGATTTGTTTTCGTGAAAGAGCAAGTCATTCTTATTTGTGAACCAGAATGAGCACACTTTTGATTTCTCTTAAATAAGTATCCCTGTCAAGTTGAATTGCTAAGTAGAGTCAAGAGAAGGTCTCACACCAAGAATTGAGATCTCATTTACTAAAAGCAAGAGACCGGCCTTTTTTTTTTTCTTCTTTTTTTTCCCCTCTCAGTGAAAAGGACTCAGTAAACTCTGATTACATCATGCAGAGATAAATGGAAAAATTGATTCATAAAAATTTGTAGATAGATAAAAGTCTCTAATCTAGGTAACAAGGAATGGGAATGAGAAAACTTTCCTGAGCTTGTTATTCTTCACTAAGATGTGAAGAACAAAAAATTCAGGTATAATCTTTCAGAGAGAGATAGGTCATGAGAATCTGCCTAATGAGTTTACATCATCTCTATCCATCAGAGAGTTCTGAAAACTGAGTACATTACACTGCACAGGTACTGGAATTTTAATTTAGAATTTTTAGGTTTTCTTTTTTTAAGGGAAAGATACTTTTGTCCCAGGTATTAAGAAGCCCTCAGCCTTTTCCCCTGTTCCCACCCTATCTATGAACAGACTCACACAGTTCTGAGAGGTACTAGGATAAGACTCTGAAAAGGAAATGTTCTTTCACAAATGGTTTCAATTTCCTCCTTGTAGAGAAAGGAAACCTAAACTGAAGGATACCTTGGAAGCAGCCCTGGGGTGGCGTGACCTGCACTAACATACACCTGAGATGGTGTATCTCTTGGATGCTGGTCCTGGCTGCCTGCTTGTGGAGCCCTGATTGGGACAAGGCTCTGGATAGTGAGTTTCTAAGGGGGATACGATGCTATGGCAGCTAGGAAGGTGCACTTCTGTGCACCTTGGAGAAAGTATTGGCTGTTCAGCTGCAAGGCAGATGAGAACCTCCAGCTGCTAGCACCTTCCAATCGACCTTGCTTCTCAGCCATGGCCGCGCTTTTGCAGGCAGCCCCCAGAGAGTGTGTGCTCTGAAGCTCCCATTGGGTTGGCTGTGCCTCTGTTAGATTTGCATCGTGGTCTGAGACTGCCTTGCCCAATCCCACTTCCTCCTCCTTCCCTGTCACTGGTAGGAGACCTGCCTGCAGGTGGGAAGCCTTCCCCTGCCCACTTCTGCTCCCTCCACATTTATCTTTCCCCAGCTTATCCTCCACTAAACTATTTGCACTCCTAACTTTCTTGAGTGTTGGCTTTCCAGGGGACCTAACTGACACAGTGTCTTACTAACTTTAAACATTTTAACTATACAAAAAATTATGTTTATTATAAAAATTAGTAGAGAAGTTTACAGTATAGAGTCTAACAGTAGAGAGCCACTCACATCAAATAAGTAGTAAGTCACATCCTTCTCTCTGATTCTGTCCAGCCCCAATTCTACTCCTCACAGGAGCCTTAGATTTGGAATGTGTCCTTCTCCATATTTTTCTAGGGATAAGCATATATACAATTTTGTATTACGCAAGTAACTCTGTATTACATATATTGTTTTGTACCAGGATTATTTTTTTATTTAGCAATATGTTTTAGAGACCTCTGCCATGCATGACAATGAATCTGCCCCGTCTTTTGGATAGCAGCACAGTATTCTATTGTGTGGAATTTCATGCATACTTATTTCTTTTTTCATTCTTCTAAGTTCTTGCTTTGTGTTTTCTTCCTTTAATTTTTTTCCTCTAAATGAAACAATATAGATATTAAAAATATATACAGTAACAAAAAGTTCAAATTACATAAAATAAAAAGTAAATTTTACCATTCTGCATCACGGGGTAGAAATCCCACTGCTTAAAAACTGCTGATCACTACGGGTCAGTTAATAAGATGATGCATTATTTTTGTTCCTTTTAATAAGATAGGCAGGAGGAAAAATAGTTTATTTATATAAGGTAGAAAACCTAGTGCTGTAAGTCAGTTTCAAGGTGCCATTAGATTAAAATAGGGCAGTCCAAATGTACTCTGAAATAACATTGTTTATTTAAGATCTTGGGTTAAGCCATTAAACGATCTGGTTAGACATTCTAAACTCTAGTAGGTACCTCTCATTTTCTTTATTCCCTTCCTGACTTCACTCCTATTTCTGTTCAACACTATCAAGAAAGAGGGCCTGTAATATTTATCAAGGACAGCCTGGGTTCCAAGGTCACAATCAGGTCACAATTCCAGGGGAATAGACTTTCTAGAGTAGGAACAGCAAGATTGTACAGACTGTAAATAGAACCAGACTAGGGAACATACACTGTTTATTAGCCTGGAGAGGCTGGGACACCTTGGTCTTGTGCGGCTCACTAAAACATGGTTTGAGAACAATTGCATTGTCTTTGAAATGACGTCACTTAAGCAATAACTTTGAGCTAATAGCTTTGTGCATATAAACAGAAAGGTGGGATAAAATAGTGTGGTGTACTTAGTTACAAAATTATGAGCAAGGACATCTAGATTACATTTATATTAGTTTATTTTAGATTATAGTTGATATAAAAATAAAATTAAGGGTGTAATTCTTGTAGAAAACTTCCAGACATCTGATAATAAATCTACAGATTTCCAGAAGCCCAGCTTGAAAGTCATGTTCTGGTGAGTCTTTGGATCACATTTTCCTTTTGGATTGATTCTGCATTTCCCTTCTCATGGGACTGTTATGATGAGAAAGCTGGTTTTTCTCTTTTCTAAGAGAGGCATATCTGTATCTGGCCCTTTCTTCTCTAACGCTAGAAGGTCATTTGGAAATGGACTCAAGGAAAACAGGAGTGGAAGACACAGGCCAGCTCTGTTCTAGGCTATAAGAAGCAATCTTTTCCCTTGGGTTTATCTCTTCATGCCTTTTACTGATCAACCTTGAAGGCCATAATCAGATGACAAGCCAAGGGAGAAAGCCTAAGCAGAATGCTTGAATTATTTTTAGTTCAGGCAAAAGGATCCCTCAGTCATACCTGGGGTCTGAGTCTGATTACAAAGGTAGGAGAATAGACAGGGATTTCAGACTAAGGATCAATTTGATACTTGAGAGAGAGAGAGAGAGAGAGAGAGAGAGCGAGCGAGAGTGAGAAAGAGAGCATGTGCGTGTGTAAAAGATACTCTTTGGAAATATCATAATGGAATGTGCCTGCAAATCCTGGTGATGCTCATTTTGGTAAATAAAACTGAAGGATCTATCCACGAGGGTAGTTCCCTGACATAGAGCTAGGGTCAGATGATTACCCTACCTTCTGCCCCCATCGTGGAAGTATCATAGAAGTATTTTCCATTTTTCTATTTTTAAAAACGCAAGCATTTAACATGTTGGTTTTCTGACAAGGCAGCCAGTTTTCCATCTTGTTCATTTTATGTGAGCTGAGTTTTTTATCCATTGTGGATTGAATGAGGAGTCAATGAATGGTTTGGGAGGATGCTCCAAGAAATGGAAATTTGGTCAGGATTATCATGAAAAGCAAGAACATCTTTGAAACACTGGACATTATTTCAACTGAAACTACAATTATGAAAGAATATAATTGCAACATTATAGCATCTCAAAGAACAGGCAATGGATATTTGACTGTTTACTCAACTCATCTTTATATTATACTGTGTAAAAACCTGAGCAATTTCTTGATGTAGTTAATACAGCATTTTTATAACATATCTTTTTTCTTATCTAGATTATTTACAAGTGCTATTTGGAGTAACTCTTTTTTTTAAGAGAGATGCATAGTATTCTTTTTCTACTTGAAGAATCTCATACCTTGGAATCATGACTTGAATATTTTTTATCTCGTTTTCTTAATGCTGATGATACCAATGACCTTTTCTTGGTCTTCAACAGGTGATGAGGCCACTTTTTGCCTTCCTCTGTATCACCTCATTTCTAAATGCAGATTAAAATTTGGTTTATAGTATTTGTTCCTTAAGTAATGTTCCTTTCCATTTATAGGAGATAGCTTTTCATTTTAATTTTTCAATAAAATATATTTTTAAGTTGCTACAGTTTCTTTAGAGTTTTTTGTTGTTGTTAACTAAATTGAAACTATGGAATCACTCGTTGTATATGATAATAAATTAATACGAATCTCAGTTTGAGTAATTACCCTTACATCTTTCACAGATGGAAGGGCGGTTCACCAGAAATTCTCAAGATATTTTACAATGGAGGTTTTGAAGCACACGGTTAATGATTATGTCTTCACCAAAGTGTTTGCAAGATGTGGACACTGGAAAATATATGTTCAATTTAATTTATGCACTTTGTGTAGAAAGTAAAATTATATGTCACCGACACCCAGATAGCTGTCAATATCAATTATAAAATCAGATTTTAACTTGCACATGTGTACAGAATTGGCAGTTCTAATTGGTCTGCAATAAGCTATTGGGAAATGGATGAGTGCATTCAAAATGTTTATGGATGAAAAATTCAGAATAAATTTCAGAGTAGAATTCAGAATGTTATTCTAAGCTTTGCCAGAAGTTGTAGATCTCTCTGGAACTTTCTGAACTAATTTGAGAGGGGAACTTGCATTTTTCTTTAGCCAGTTAAGCAGTGGGAATATCACGCTGCCTATTTCAAGATTATATAGTTTATTACCATTTTAAAAATCAAATTATTTTTTAAATTAATTGTGCTAATTTATTTATTTTTCAGAGTGTAAGCAAAAGAAAAATAAGACTGCAAGCCCATGTGGGTTCTCAGTCTAACCCAACTTGTCCTCTCATGGACAATCTCCATGCAATTGGCTGGAATGTCATGCATTCTGCCTTCCCTGCAGAAGTAGTCAAATAACAAAATCACTGTCTCAGGAGACAAGTTTGAATCACATCCCCCAACAGCCTCCTAAAAATGTGTCCTGAGTTCTTTTCGAGTAACAGAAAGAGAAATCAGGCATAGCCTCACGCACTCCTGATTTGGGTTCTAAAATGATGAAATGAATGAGGACAAAGGAGCCTCTGACACATCTCTTAGTCATGGGCACTGACTTGTCATGCATCTGTTGAAGTTACACTGAAATAAACCCAGGGACTTAATATCTTTGAGGTAACAGAGAACTCTTCCTTCAGCTGGACTTAAAGAAATGAATTAAGGCTTGTCAGTGTGAGTTTTAAACAGACACAATTCCAGTTTAAACCTTCACACTGGAAGGTAGATGGATGTCCAGTATCATAGGTTCAGAAAGGAGTAGTCACTGGTTGTAAGGGCAAATGAGATAAAAAATGATAAAGGAGCTCCAGGGCACATCCACCAATTGGTCTCCTCTTTCAAACTCTTTCCCTCTGTGTGACCTGGAGACTCATCCACAGCTTCGTCTCCAGGTGCAGCTCCTGCCCTTTCTCCTCTCTTCCATCCTGACAGCCCTTGCCAACTGTTTTAGAAACGTCTCCATCCCAGTTGCTGTTTTTTAAATGCCTGTACTAACTTCTATATTGTTTTGCATTTTTCCCCCAATGGGTATGAGGAGTTCTAATTCTGTGTAAGCAAAAGGACAAAATAGAATCTTCACTGGGAAAAAAAAAATGTTTTGTAACAGAAATACCACATGCCACATGGAGACCCTTCTCTAGGGTGTTAAGGACCTGGTCTGGCTAGTCTCATTGAATTAAAATTCCCATTCAACAGAATCTTGAACCCAACAGTCAGGTAGACACTACTCAGTTGAGGGATTGATATAAAACAATATCTGGAGGAATTATTTAAATCATGATTTTATAAAAAAAGAAAATATGTAAATTAGTTAATTAGAATACACTGTGGAATTCAACTGGTACGTTTCATGATAGAGGCCCATAAATATATAAACGGCTGTCTCATATGACAATCACAGATTCTCATGAAGAAAAATCCTGATACATTTAAGAAGTTCAGGTAGATGTAACTTCCCTACCTCTCACAAAACACAATTAAAAGGTTGACTGATAAAGTCTGGCCAGGAAGGTGGAAAAAAAGGAAATTTAAAAAGTATCTTTTTAGGCTGGGTGCAGTGCCTCATAGCTGTAATCCCAGCACTTCGGGAGGCTGCAGCAAGAAGATTGTATGAGGCCAAGAGTTCGAGACCAGCCTGGACAACATAGTGAGATACTGTCTCTACAAAAGAATTATTTAAAAAAATTAGTTGGACATGATGGTACATGCCTGGAGTCCCACCTGCTTGGGAAGCTGAGGTAGAAAGATTGCTTGAGCTCAGGAGGTCAAGGCTTCAGTGAGTGATACCCTGTAGCCTGGATGACAGAGAAAGACACTGTCTCCAATTAAAAAAATTTTTTTAAAAGCAGGGAATGAACAACTAGGGCTATTGAAAAGTCATGTAAAATGAGCACCAAAAAGTAATAGTTGAATATGAAAACATTCCCTGAAAGGCTCATCCCATTTTGGGTCACCTCTGAAGCATGGAGTTACCTCCGATGGGGTTTGATGGTCCCTGGACTTATTTCCAGCACTGAGGCCTCTAGTCTCTCTCCACCACCAGGCAGCTCTCTCAGTGCCAGCCTGGTGACAGCTCCTTGAAAACAAAGGCACTCAGACACTCTGTCACCCAAGCTGAAGTGCCTAAGATTCCCGGCTCCGCTACCCTGTGCTGATCCTGTGCTCTGCCTCCCTGCCTGCAGCCGGGCTGGGATCGCACTGCTTTTCCGACTGCATGGCTGTCTTGATCTATTGACATCTCTCTGTCCGACTCTCTGGGCCAATTTGGAGGCAGCCATGGCCAGGATTTTTCTTATGGCTGCTCTGCTGGTTGTGATTCTTGTCTGTACCTCCCTGCCAGGGATATGTGTTTCATGAGGTTCTCCTGGTCTTGGTAAGAAACCAGAAACAGTGTAATAATGAGCAGGCAGGAGCTGTACTGGCTTCTGGAGAACCTCCATGCCTGGTGTCTTTCACAAGATAATGTGATATGTCCTTGTGCCTGCTGCCATGCAGAGGGAAGGAAGACTGGGAGCTTCTTGCTTGCATGACCCAGCCCTGCCTGGCCAGGACCATTCTAACAGCTTACATGGGCATCCTAGAGGCTCTGTAACAATCAAGACCTTCACCATTTCCATGTTTCTATTCCTAGCAGTATTTATCAACTGTCAAATTTTCAAAACCTTGAACTGAGCTACAAGAAACAGACCTGCATTAAGCAAGTCTGCAGCAAGGATCTGAGTGCAAGTCGTTTATTTGAGAGGTGCTCCCAGGAAGCTTTGTTTCATAATCCCACTGGAAAAGTCTAGAAGCCAGAGTAGATCATGTGATTCAGAATTAGCCCACCTGGAGAGGAGAGCGACATCACCTCACCTCCTCTCTGTCATTGCTGGAGAGCTGCTGGGCAGGGGGAGGCGCCGCTCCAGCACTTGCAGCGTACTTTGGGGTGGGCAAAGTGAGCTCTGGCAGCCAGAGGAAGCACTTAGGTACCAACAGGCAGATGTTAGCAGTTGGAGGTCAGGCATGGGGGCACTAGCAGCCTCTGTAAGTCCTCTGAGTTCTTCTTCCCCCGACTGCCATCCGCTGTAGCCTTCAGAGAGCCTGGCTTCCATAACAGGACAGGACAGGGCTCATTTTGGACCCACTCAGAGCTGGGAGCCTGGGAGGGTTAGGCAGTGACAGATGAGCTGCTGCTGGCCCCTTACAGCCCTGTGTGGTGTAGGCTGTGTTAACCAGCACACGTGGCCCAGGCCAGGCCAGTCAGGACAATAGCTTTTTCAATATACTGTCGGGGTGCCCTACAACCAAACCCATGTTCCTGAAGCTGAAGTCAGCCTCAGCTCCTTCCTTAGCATAGCCTTCTAGATGTGGGAACGTCGTGGATGTTTCTGTAAGTCTCCGACAACAGGCCCCACTGATTACACAGGGCCTGCCCATTAGGTTGTAGCAGGAGTGATCTGTTGGTCAGCTCACAGGTGCTGCGTGTGGGTTTGAGCTTTGTTCAGCAGGTTCCTGACACAAGGAGGTCACACACACTGATGGAGAAGTAGGGCAACGAGTTGAGGCTGCACTTACAAGAGGTTCAGCGTGGTGGCTGCTTTCCGGTTTCCGGCTCCCAATGAACCTGTGTTTGCAGAGCTGTGACACAAAGATGGCGCTCAAAGTCTTAGGATGAGGGGGTGATCTCTAGGAAATAGGAAGAACCACGCTCCCTTTATTTCAGCCTCTGTAGCCTCCAGACAAAGCATCGTTGTTTTTTAATTAATCAATCTATCAGCCTAATAACAAATGTTAATTAGGCAGCCCCTTTGCCAAGCAAAGTGGCAGATGCTGAAGGAAATGCACGGATGTTGGAAGGGTTCTTGCCTTTGGCAAGTTTGCAGTCTAGATGAAGAGACAAAATTTATAATGTGTGACTCTAAGGTAGTGTGACTTAATTTTTAAAACAAACATGCAGATTTTACATGGCTAATTCTCCCTCATATGTTCCTACATTAAATATTATCATTTCCAGTTATGCAATGTTTATATTATAGTTACGCAGCTTGCACTGTGACATGTTTGTGGTAAGCACAGTGGACAGCCAAAATGTAAAAATCAGATGATTTTTCCCAGCCACCACAAAACCAAAGGTTATCCTCCTTGATCACTACCTAGTGAGGCAACCTTTTAATTGCAGGCACGTGGAGTCTAAAGACAAGGTTAGGCAATATGCTGATGATGCTAAACCAGGAACAGGGCATGGAGGCAAATTTATTTTGCCATTATTGAATGCTATATCTTGAGCTTGTGTAGAACAGAGGATTTCATTCTTCCAAAAGCCTAATTTATGATGATTCTTTTTGTGTACAGAAGGGAGCTTACTTCTAGAGACACAAAGTACTCATGTGAGCTAAGTAAATTATATGTATTTTCTTGCAGCCTCACATGACTCTATTGGGTAAACTTTACTCTCCTCCCCTTTCCGGATGAGGAGACTGTGGTTCCAAGAGCTTAGGAAGTTGCCCAATATCACACACCCAGAAGTCAAGGCAGGTTTGAATGCTGGTGGCTGGGACTCCACAGTCACATGATCTACTGTCTTCACCTAGCGAGATGTTTCCAGTCAGCAAGGGTTACCGTTCGTATAGGCCTCTCTCTTATTTAGTTGAAAAGGAGAACCATGTCAAAAGCCTCATCAGGATTTTGCTCCCAGGAGAATCACGGAGGATGCCTGGCCAGGGGGCTGGGTGGGGGCCTTGGTGGGGGCTGCCATCGTACTTAGTCACTCTACCCAGACACACGGGGCCGAAGTGACATTATCACTGAAGAGTAACAGCCAAATCTGTGCTATCAATGTAGATTCAAAACTCCAAGTGTGATTCTTGGCATGAGAGATCAAGAGCAGGGGAAAGGATGAGAGGTGTCTAATGAAAGAGCCAGCACGGCGTCAATTCCACTTAGGAAGAATCCAAAGAAGTCCTTTCTTGTGTCTGCATTGTCATTCACTCTCCCCCTGCTGTGCTGGCTTTCTTTCCCACTACCCCCTCCCCTCAATATGCATCTCCACTTCTTTCTCCCCTTTTGTTCAGTTTAGCAGGAAAGATCTTTGCAGCAGAAGGAATGGGCGCCTTTAGCAAGCTCAGATATCAAATAATTTTTCACCTCCCTGTAATTGAAATCACAAGATCAGGATTTTCTTCCCTCCGGCAGGCTCCTCTCTTGTTCTCCGGGATCACAGGTGGAGCCGGGTGAGGGTGCTATTGACTTCCCCACTGCTTGTCATGTGGCGAACGGACGAACCAGCCAGGAAGGGATCTGACTCTCAGATGAATTCTTTTATCCTCAAAGGGGCTTCCTGCAAAGGAAACCATTAGTGTTTTGCTATTGGGTTTCTACTCCCCATGGTGTCTAAGAAACCATTCATTTAATTTTGTGACATTTTGAGTGGATTTGGAGAGCTAAGCCCATTTGAAAAGGCCTGTTCCTGTTGAGGAGTACAGAGGGAATGCAAATAGAATCCAAATGGCCAAACCACCAGCAGCTGATTGTGGCCAGCCTGGCCCTGGAGCATTTCTGCACCTCTCTTCTGCCTTCTGGACATACATCTTGGGCTCCTGAGTCCATTCAGCAAGACTGAACCTAGCACCTTGCTTGTCATGCCAGGATGGACTCCAGAACACAAGAAAACTGGCTTGAAGTTCGGCAGCAGAGACACTAAAAAATTAAGTCTCGTGTTGTAAAGGGAGCCAGGCTGTATTCCTAAGCCCTTTCTGGAGGATGGAGGGAAGGAAGGTGTCAAGGTGTTTGGGAGCAGGTGCTCCGGGGTCTGGCGAGCCTGGCTGGAGGGTCAGCTCTGTCCCGCTCTGGCTGTGTGACCCGGGCAAGGTCACAGCCACGCCGTTGAAAAATGCAGTGATTACCTGCTCTGAGGGGTGGTTTAAGGCCAGAGATGAGAGAGCTTATTAACATGTTTTCAGCACAGTGCTGGTACCTAGTAAAACCACCGTCCATGGTAGGTGTCACTAATACTGTTTCCAAGATTGCTCTGAATTTTTTGCTGGTTGTTGACAGTGGTTTGTCCCATGACCTTTCTTTTCCTAGACCAACACTATCCAATCAATATGTAATGCAAGCCACATATGTAAGTTCTCTAGTAGCCACATTAAAAAGTAAGAAGAAACAGATAAAATTAATTTTTATAACATATTTAAAGTTCCCAAAGAAAAATAGTGTCATTTCAGTATGTAATCAGTATAAAAATGATTAATGAGATACTTTCTTTTTTTCTTTCTAGACCTTTGGAATCTGCAGGTACTTACACACACAAAGCATCTTGATTCAGGTGAGCCTCATTTCGACTCCTTGGTAGCCACAGGGAGCTGTGGCTCTGCTCTTGGGCAGTGCTGACCTGGGCTTTGGAGCCAGTAGCACAGGAAATATATCTCTCTTGACAATTGTAAAAAAAAGAAAATCTAATGCAAAACCACTAAAGGCAATGCTTTGATGATTTAATTTTTTTTAATTACAGCTTTGTTTCTTTTGAGTCAATTTTTTCCTAGATATTAGTTTATTCCATTGAGATTTTCAAATTATGTATTTAATGTTTGACAGATTATTGTCTTTTAATCTGAAAAACTCTTATGCTTGTGGTTATGTCCTATTTTCCATTCCTAATTTTATGAGACTGAGAGATGTTATGGCTGTACACCGTAACAATACATTACTGAAGATAACATGCACAAGTCTCTTTTGGGGGCACCAATGATAAATTTCTATTTTAACACAGCCTGAGAAGTGTTGTTTGTGTTTGGAATCAGAATACTACAGAAGGTAGCTAGTCAGGCATGAACAGGGCAGCAATGGGTTCCCCACCCCTCACCACCCCCACCAGGAGTGTTGAGTGACCATCAGGTGATGGTCAGGCAGTTGTTAACCCTCTCGCTAAAGTAATAATTGGTCACAGGTGGTGCCAGGGAAAGGCCGTCTCCTAATAGATAGAAAACACCTGAAACTGGTGATCAGCCACTTCCTGATAAGATCTCAGGAATTGGGAGAAGTAACGCTAGACTCCAGAAGTATGCCAACATATAAAACCCCAAGTCAAGAAGTCAAAATGCATGCTTCTCTTTCAAGTCTCCAGCTTGGCCCTCTTCCAAGTATACTTTTCTTTCTTTCATTCCTGCTCTAAAGCTTTTTAATAAACTTTCACTCCTATTCTAAAATGTGCCATGGTCTCTTCTGCCTTATGCCCGTCAGACTAATTCTTTCTTCTAAGGAGGCAAGAATTGAGGCTGCTCTACACCTGTAGGTATATGGATATTCTCCACCGGTAACAAGGAGGTCATTGCTGAGACTGTTGAGAGCAGATCTGAAGGCAGAGCAGAAACAGAAGCCACACCACAGTGGGTTGAAGAAAGCAAGAAAACCAAGGATGTGGAAATGTAGACCATTCTGAAAAGAGGTCCCAAAGAGAAGCAACTAACGGGTAGCTGGAGGCAAGAGGCAGCGTATTAGTCTGTTTTCATGCTGCTGATAAAGACATACCCGAGACTGAACAATTTACAAAAGAAAGAGGTTTAATTGGACTTACAGTTTCATATGGCTGGGGAAGCCTTGCAATCATTGTGGAAGGCAAGGAGGAGCAAGTCAAATCTTACACGGATGGCAGCAGGCAAAGAGAGAGCTTGTGCAGAGAGACTCCCGTTTTTCACAAATATCAGACCTCATGAGACTTATTCACTCTCATGAGAACAGCATAGGAAACATCTGCCCTCATGATTCAATTACTTCCCACTAGGTCCCTCCCACAACACGTGGGAATTCAAGATGAGATTTGGGTGGGGACATAGACAAACCATGTCAAGCAGAGCTCAAGATTAAGGAGGGACCAGCTATTGAGTAGGTGGGCTGGTACGCATACTGATCCTTGTCCACCCAGGTATATGCTCTTACAGAAAAACCTACCTAACCACAGACCAAGGAGATAAGCCCTGACATAAACCTGCACCATGGCATGTGCTTCTCTTTTGCAGTTTTTTAAATAGTTCCAGTGATACACTTCTTTTGTATTCATTATGTATTGTCTCTCTCCTTCACTGGACCCAAAGTTCCATGAAGATATGAATCATGCCAATACGTTTTCTCATGCCTGTTCTAGCAGCCGGCACATAGTAGGTTCCCAGTAAATATTTCTTGGGTGAAAAGATGTAAAAATGCATTTCAGCTTTGATTTTGTGTTAGAAAGGCGATAACTGGAGGGTGTGGGGCTACTACCAGCAGGTAGGAAGAGGTTGAAGTTACAAGAAAAAGAGTATAATTATAACAAGATCCTTCACAAAACGGGATTAAATGGGTCTAAAAATAAATACAAAAGGCTAATTATGGAGGAGGAGGAGGAAGAAAAGAGATACCTATTATATCTTTTGTAGAACATTACAATATTAGTATGTGGGTTTGCAGACAGAAATTTAGGGTCATCCTTTCCTGACAACCCTAACCATCCTGGCAAAGTGAGATGAAGCTGATGTTCTGAGAGGAGGCCAAGGGGAGTAGTGAGGGCTTGGGACAGCAGTCACTGAAGGGAAGGCAGAAAAGGAAAGAAAACACAAGGACAAGTAAAAGGACCAGGGACAGGCCTGAACGGATTCAGTAGAAGCTGAAAAGCATGGGTGGGTGGTCTGTAGACCCTCAGCAGCCCTGTTACAAGGGATAGTGGGTTATGGAAATATTCTGGGCAAGGTTTCAGAGGGTCAAGGGAAGGGTGTATTAGTTTTCACTCTGCAATGAAGAAATACCAGAGACTGGATAATTTATAAAGGAAAGAGGGTGGTTTTTTTGTTTGTTTCTTTGTTTTGTTTTGGAGTTTTGCTCTTTCGCCAAGGCTAGAGTGCAGTGGCGTGATGTCAGCTCACTGCAACCTCCACCTTCCGGTTTCAAGCAATTCTCCTGCCTCAGTCTCCAGAGTAGCTGGGATTACAGGTGCTTACCACCACACCTGCCTAATTTTTGTATTTTTGGTAGAGATGGTGTTTTTACCATGTTGGCCAGGCTGGTATTGAACTCCTGATCTTGTGATCTGCCCACTGCGGCCTCCCAAAGTGCTGGAATTATAAGCGTGAGCCACTGTGCCCAGCCCAGAAAGAGTTTTGACTCACAGTTCCACATCACTGGGGAGGCCTTAGGAAACCTACAATCATGGGGAAAGGCAAAGAAGAAACAGGTACTTGCAGTTGGAAGCAGTTTTTCACAGGCTGACAGGATGAAGTGAATGCAAGCAAGGAAATGCCAGATGCTTATAAAACCACCAGATCTCGTGCGACTCACTTCTCATGAGAACAGCATGAGGGAACCGCCCCATGATTCAGTTATCTCCACCTAGTACCACCCTTGACACGTGGGGATTATATTTCAAGGTGACATTTGAGTGAGGACACAAAGCCAAACCATATCAAAAAGGAAGGCTAAGGGAGTGAAGATGCTGACTCAGGAACTGCTGAGAGGATATAGGGATTTAGGGTACATCTCTCACATGAGGACTGAGCAGGTAAGGAAGTGACATCAGGAGGCTGCTGGTCACAGGAAGCATCATGGAAGAGAAGGCTGTGGGTTGGAGAGCTGGAAATCGCAGTTTACCTTTTCAGAGGTGGGATTGTTTCAGGTGGAGGCTGGGTCCACACATGCTAGGTGGCTAAACCCATGGAAGTTAGGATGAGGTTTAGAATGGTTATCATCCCAGCCACTGGTGGCCCTAGCAAGCCTTCAACCATGCACTGGAGAAGAAGACTTGGTTTCATGTCTTGATCACCACGGCAGTGGGAAAGGGACAGTTGATATTCAACAGAAACAAGACGGGCTGGAGCCAGAGGGAAGGATCAACCTTGACATGGAGAGAGATTCCTGAGGATGGAGAGCAGGTAGAGTGGCAGGCACTTTGACAAACCAGGGGACTGCAGATCCTGGCTTTGAAGCTAATGTCTGGAAAGTCATGAAGACTCATGCAGTAACCCTCTGAAGCACCCTCCCTGAGTGGTGGTTCTCAGATGGAAATGCTGTGTTCCCTTCAGCCATGCCTTCTCAGCCACTGAAAACCATTCCTCTGTCTCTCCCATGCCTCAACCAACAAGAAGCTCTATTGAGACTTTTAAGCCCAGAGACCCCCAGAGTTTGATTAGGGACTAGAGAGTCTTAGAGCCCAGGAACTAAGATGTGGAATGGAAAGATGGAAAAAAATAGAACTACCTCCTTGAAGTTGCTTCAAAAAACCAATGTGCTAAAAACTTTGTAATAAAAAGGCCCACATCATTTCTCCATCTGAGGAATGTTTGTGAAAATAAAAATCAGTTTGTTCTCATCATAGCTCTAGGGAGTCATCACTTATCTTGGATTTTGTGTTAATAAGCTCATGAAGATCAGGATTATAAAATACACTAATGCTACTTAGAAAACATTATGAGTCTGAATTTCTCCTTGTCCCTTATTTCCCCCAGGAATATTTCTGAGCCGTATTTTGTCATTAGCCCCACTAACTGTCTGTCAATTTCCAATTCATAACCCCAGACCACAAACCTCATGTGACTCAGGTGTGAGGGCCCAGGCAGGTGCACAGAAGTCTGCAGTAAAGCTGGTGCCTGTCCTTTAATTATCTGCTCACTCTTGGGAAAGTAAGAGAACTTTGCAAGCTTAGCAAATGTTCGAGCTTACGAGAGCGATAAAAATCTTAAGGAAAAAAAAACTATTTGGGATATAGAATAAAATATCTTCAGATTAATCAGATATGCACCATAGGCTTGGACAGCCTGTCAGCCAATGACTAGGAGATATGAAAGATCCCAGAGTAACTTTGGAGGAGAACTGAGGGACTTGAGGGACACATCTGCTTTCTCTGAAGGAGCTGGTTTCAGGACTGCAGGGTCATTTCTACAGGGAGTGTGCGATTCCTCTGACTGTTTCATGAATACAGTAGAAGGAAGTGGTCCGCCGGGGTCTTTAGGAACCTGAGATGTGGTCTGGCCCTGTCATTATTTAGCAACTATCTTGACACTCTGGCCATAACTTCCCCATATGAAAAATGGTGCTGATAGTCAAAATTGATGCTTTCAAACTGTGCTCCGGTTGGAAAGCTGAGGGGTGTCTCAGCATATCTCATAGCTCTTGTTCTCATGTCCTTGGCTTTTGATTCTTGACCTCATGGCACCAGCTTTGACGCCTGTCTTTGGGGACTCATTGGAATCTTCACCTTATCTCTTGGACCTTGTCATACCACTCAGCTCTTGCCTGTGTTCATTCTCTCAACATGAAGATCCCCACCAGCCTCCAGAAACTGGATCCGTCTTCATTTTGCAAACAACTCCCGAGTCCATGGAGGGGTACCCAGTTGGGAACTGGACACTACCCCAAGAATTACCTTGCCCCTAGCAGATGTTCACCATTAGCACCACACCATGACAGATTCCAGAGCATCTGCGAGCCAAGTCCCAGTGCCTGGCTGGGTTCACAAGGGCCTCAGCTGAAAATTATATGATGACCTAGATCCGGGAGCCAAGCCCGCTGGCATCTCAGTGCTCACAATCATGTTTCAGCCAGGAGACGTGCTTTGAATCTCTTTCTCTCAGAACTGCCATGTATGGTTGTGCATTGCACATCTGTGCAGGACACTTTCCAAGATCTATGATGCAAAAAGTGTCCCTGGGACCCCCGTGGAGGATAACTTTGCATGGCCATATGTGGCAGACTGCCCATTATTACTCCTGGAACAGAGTGTTTCCTGGGCTATTGGAAAAAGAACCCAGTTTTACTAGGAGGACAGATAATTGGATACGTAGGAGCTGGGCCTTCTTGATGGCTTAGAGGCAGTACCTTAAATGATCCAATATGTCGTGACAAGATCATTTTATTACTAATCCTTGAACTTAGCTACTGCCAGGTGATGTGGGCCATGTCCTTCAAATGGTTTAACTCTGACACTATTAATTGCCTGACATCCCAGGCCACTGAGCTAAAGATTCATGACATGAGTCAGAACACCAAAGAGAGACTCAGAACACTAAGAAACCCTCTGGACTGAGATGCTTTCAGCCTTTCATACTGTATAACTGCTGATGGTAATGATCCAGGGGAGCAGCTGACACATGGTGACTCACAACAGCTCTGGGCTGAGATCCATCCAGTGGCAGAGAGCATGGAGAGCTGGCTGTCCAGAATGGAAGGCTCAGCCTCCCAAGAGGAGACACTGGTACCCAAGGACTGTGGCAGTGCCTCAATACTATCCACATTCCAAGTTCCTTGATCTGGGCCATGGAAGTGCTACCAGCCCTACATCCAACATGGTACCTTCCAGTTCTGATTTCTCCATGATCCACAGGAGGGTAGAGATATTCATCTGTTTGTATACCGATCTGTTCCAAGCCCTGGTACACAGCAGATACTCAATAAGTATTTGTTGAATGAATGAATGAATAATCAGCCATAAGTCAATGATGGGCCCTGGATTCCTAAAGAATTTATACATCTATTTCTGATGTCTGAAATGTCCTAAAATCCCTAGGACATGATTCACACTCTTGGGGAGCAGACCTCTCCCATAACCAATCTGTCCTCAATAGTGGTCATGCATCTGTGCCAAATTTAATTCCTCTATTCATTACAGAGATCAGAGTCCATAGACAATGCAACCTCTTTACCCATAACCAGGGCCACCTCCTTCCACAATTCTATTTCTGGTTTTGGAAAATGTTACCCAGAGCTGTCCATTTCTGACCCCAATGGTCTACTTCCCAGTGCTACATAGAGTCCATCAACAGGTCGATTGATTACCCCCAACAGAGACACAGAACCAGATGAGTCCTCTGGCACTGAAGACATGGTCCACAGAAATTCATTCCTTGTCTCTGTATAAGGCTGAATAAAGATTCCCAGAATTATTTAGTTACCTTATCTCTGTGCAAGACTGAATAAAGTTACCCAAAGTTATTTCAGCCATAATTTCTGGAGACAATGAATGTTTCCTTACATGGCCAAAGGGACTTGGCAGATATGTTTAGGTTAAATCCATGGAGATGAGGAGATTATTCTGGATAATCTCAGTAAACCCAATATAATCACAAGTGTTTTTATAAGATGAAAACAGAGGGAGATTAGACGAAGAAGAGGAGAAGGCAATGTGAAGACAGAAGCAGAGATAGGTGGGATGCAGACACGAGCCAAAGAATGTTAGCAGCTACCAAAAGCTGGAAGAGACAAGGAACAGATTTTCCCTTAAAGCCTCCTGAAGGAACCAGCCCTTGCTGCACCTTGCGTTTTGTCCCATAAGATTCATTTTGGACTTCTTGTTTCTAGAACTGTAAGAGAAGAAGTTTATGTCGTTTTAAACCATTAAGTTTATGGCAAGTTGTTACAATGGCAATGGGAAATGAATATAGCCTTGATGTCAACAGCTCTTTTCCAGGTGATGACAGGTTTGTCATAGCACCTCTGAGCACCACAGTCATCCAGTCAACCATCCGGCTCCTAGAAGGACCACAACTTGCTCAAAAGAATTACAAACACCTTCTTGCCTGTCCAGCAGAAACATCATTCATAGCAAGGTAGAAGCTAAAAGGGCCCAGCCAGAAGTCCATCTCCTGCGAATTCTACCATTCAGTAAAACTCTAGCCACCAATCAGGTTTCCAACAGACCTGCTGGCCTCCAGTCTGTGTGGAACTTGATGACATCTATCACAGGGACGTATATACCTGCCAGTGGCTTGACAATGAAGAATTCTCTGCCCAAAAGAATACATGCATTTAGAGGAGAGCTGCCTTGCCTTTTTACCCAGGACCAATCATCCTCCCCATGGGAGGGTCTGTGTCCTGTGGCCGCTTCCTTCTCCTTCCCTCTCCTTATGATTTTGAGAAGGCTTTTGCTGTTTGCTAGCATCCCTCATGTGAAGCAAAGACAAAATAAGATTCAGTATGTTCCTCTGATTCACACTGACAATTGTGATTTTTTTAATGCTTTATATGATCCTTATTTCTTTTTAACTTAGTTGAAGTCCTACTGAAAAAGGTAAAATTTCTTTGTAGTTAATAAGAGAATAGATCTGATTAATATTTAATTATGATAAAGAGGTTCTGAACTTTTTATGTAGGTGCAACCAATTAAGCCCCAACTTTCTTAGGCTCTGTGCATCATGCTTTGAATATGTCACTTCATTTAATAGTCTCAATGAGCCTATGAACAAGTATGTGGTTAATTTTAGGTGTCAGCTTGACTGGATTAAGGAATACCTAGGAACCTGGTAAAGCATTATTTTTGGATGTGTCTGTGAGGGTGTTTCCAGAGGGTATTAGCATGTAAGTATGGGTGAACAAGTTGGGGAAGGCTCACCTCCAATGTGGGCCAGCACTATGCAATCTACAGGAGGTCCAGGAAGAAAACAAACAGAGAAAAACAAATATGTGAAGCCATCTGTTGAGTCTGGAACACACTCTTGCTCAGTCTGGAACACATTCTTTTTCTCCCATCCTTGTACAACAACTTCAGGCTCCTTGGCCTTTGGATTCCAAGACTTATACCAACGGTCCCAGGGTTCTCAAGCCTGTGGCCAGGGACTGGGAGCTGCACCAGTGGCTCCCCTGGTTCTGAAGCCCTCAAACTTGGACTGAGACATGCGACCAGTATCCCAGGGTCTCCAGCTGGTGAGCGGCCTGTCCTTGGGACTTCTCAGCCTCCATAATCAAGTGAGTCAATTTGCCTTAAATCCTCTGTTTATCTTTGTATCTATCTGTCCATCCATCCATCCATCCATCCATCCACCCACCCATCCATCCTATTGGTTCTGTCTCTCTGGAGAACTCCAACTGATACAGAGTATATTAAGATGGAATAAACTGAATCTCAGGGACTTGCAGTGACTTGCCAAAGCCTGCACACAGCTAGTGAGAAGTAGATCCAGAGGGTACGTTTTGGTTGTTTGCAAAGCCTGTGCTCATTCCCCACTTCCATGTGGCTAAGAAATTGCATAATTACCGGTAGTTGCCCAGGAGGCGCTATTCAAACTCAGATAGTCTCCTAGGCAGAATGACTTTTGTGCTTTGTGCAATTCTGAAGTTCCTATGATGACCATTTTGGCTTGGAATTTGCCAAGGATTCCCAGGAGTAATTCTGACATGGGAAAACCTAGTTAATGGTACCCTAGAGTGTGAAGTTTTGGGTTATAACATTATTGTTCATTCTATCCCCTCTCTGGCAGAAATTTTAGGCTGGAAGATTTGATGGTCCTATGGCAGAATGGACTTTCCGTGTATACATTGGTTCAGAGCCCCAGGAAAGGCAGCTGTGGTCACATAGTGCATGTCTGCCATCTTGCTCCCATGTCTTCCCCTAGGCAGAGCACCTGCTCCTGAAGTGAGGTCTAGGAGCTTGGCTATGATCTTCCAAGGGAGTCGATGCTTTGCCAGTACATTTAAGATGATGAAGGCAAGGCGGTGGGAGATAACCTTAAGGTATCATAATGGGGAGAAAATTCTCTAGCATTCTTTTTGCACACTGCTCAAGTTTCTTGCCATTTAATGAATGACAGTCTGACTGCCTCTCGCCTGCCTTTCTGTATTGAGGTAGGTGCAATTTGAGAAGCTTCAGAAAGTCCAAACTTTTGAAATGTGCCCAATCAGGTGAGACAGACATGATGTTTCTAATCTGGGTATTTCAATGTTTTAAAAATGTACAAATATTTCCTTAAATATTATACCATTCAACAAGCATTTGGTAGCAATTCTTTCATATCATTCAGAATTTACATGTATCAAAGTGTATATTTGTTTGAAATCCACTGAGTGATGATCCCCCGTTAGTTGTGTATTGCACTAGTTCTGTGACTTCTGCTGTGTAGTAAAAAATAATGCTATTATCAAAAGATTTGAGGATGTGGTATCTTCTGTATCCATAGGAGATTAACAATGGCATAGTCAGAGTTCACAAATTCTACACTTGGGAAACTTTTTTATGCTTTAATTTTTTTTTTCTTTAAATAGATCACAGTTTATTTGAAGAAAGGACCCAAATCTCATATTTTTGTTAAATGATTATCAATGAATGAGTACCAAACACAAAAACATGCCCTATATTGCTTTTTCTTCCATTTACACTTCCTAGTATCACCATCATCCTGTACTATCCAAAATGTTTGGAAGACATTTTGAAGCTACAGACTTTCTTGTCAGTAAGATCAGCTGGCGGTCCGTTGATGCACTCAAAGACTAGTTCAGAGATGAAATGCGGAAGGGTGACTGGCAGCTTATTGTGGGGCTGAAGGAAGTATTTGAAATCATCTAATTTTTCCACATGGAGCAGAAACTGAAGTAAATGCAATACTGTGTTGTAATATCCCAACAAAAACAAGACAAAAAAAAAATGGAACAGATGTTATCTGGACACTGATGAACTTAAACATGGAAGGAAGAAAAATAGGTGTAAAAAATGTTTTCCATGAGAAACCAAGAAACTTACACTGGTTTGACAGTGGTCGATTACATATCCCCACAGTTCCAATGTGCCTGTTCACTCACCCCTCTTTTCCCCAATCCTTCTCTATTTGCCTGCTGTTTTAAAGTTTGCCCTTCCTCAAATTTGGATTTTTATTACAGATCTAAAGCTCTTTCAATTTTATATTGATTAAATCAGTACTGCAGTATTCGATTTAAAAAAAAACCCTCGTGTTTTCCAACACACTCTTTGGGAAAGGCTGGGAAATGAGCAATTCATAGGATGGAGCCTGAGACCAGAAGCCTAATGATCCCAAAGTCACCGCATGCTGGTCTTGGCTGGGCCCAAGACACATAAAGAAAGCAGAGCTTGGCAACCACGCCAGTGTTTGAGTCACAGACTCAGCCCTCCTGCATCAGACTGCATCCTTACAGTGTGCATTACACGGCTGGACTCTCAACACAGGTGACTGCCAAGCTGTGCTTCCTTTTAACTCCATATGGCTTTAATAGGGGGAATAGAATGCCTTTCAATTTTTGGTACCCAAACTTTACCATCTATAAAATGAGACCTACACTCATGTTTTTTAGAGTTAGAGTGAAGATGAGGTGAAAGGCAGTATGAAATCTTCAAATGGTAAGGCATTACCTTAGTGCTAAGTACAACTCTTAGAGGTAATGACCGCTATTAGTACTGCAAAGAAGGTAAAGCTCATTTAATGCAAAAAACAGTGATGCTATTTTGAACAACATTCATACAAGGATGCTTCATATATGAATTTAGCTCAAAGTTAGAGTGATGAAGATGGAGAAAATAAAATAATTCTACCAGTAGCCTGAAAGACCCTGTGCCTGTGCTCATGTTTCACAGAAAGGCACAGAGATAATTTATTCCCTTTGAGATGGGAGAGTTAATCATCCCCCCATCTCAACCTAAACAAGTTCTTTTTTCTGTTGGGATTAGAATGGATTTAGTCTACCTTCTTGCACACTTTTAAAAATTGATATAGTGTTTATATTACTGCACGAGATTGATATTCAGGTATGTGCAAGATTCTAAATCTACCCGAAACATTATATCTCCAGAGTACTTAGCTTACCCATAGGAAACATAAAGAAGCACTTATTTACCCATTTTACCCAATTATACCCTGCCTAGTGCCAAAAAAATTAATAGTAGTTTATAGTAAAATACGAAAAATATTTAAAACACATTTAAGATTAAGAGAAAATAAGGTAGAAAAAAAATAAGACCAGGCCAGAAATTATGTTAGAAAAAGCAATTTCAATGCAACTCACTACAGTTATAGTTAAAATCTAGAGAGGAGTTCATGGAAACTGACAACCTGAATCTAAAAACCTCATTGGACAGCAAAGGGCCACAAAGTGCCAAAACGATTTTTTTGAAGTGTTTGCCCTATTGGATATCACATCTTAGGAAGCTGGAGAACATTGTACAGCATAATGTCAGTGCATGGCTGGAGAAGCAGGCCTCAAATGGACACATGTATGCATGGAAACTGATCCAAGGCGGAACTAGCCTTACAAAATGATGGGGAAAGATGCACTGCTTAGTAAATACAACGAGATCAGCTCTCTCTCTTAATGCCCTCAAATTAATTCTGACTGTAATATTGACTTAAATATGACTGAAGAACTGGATGATGCTTGGAAAAAATGATAGGAGAATATTTTCATGATATCGGCTTAGGAGAGGGCATCTCAGATAAAGACAAACAAAAAAATGAAAAAAAAAATACAAATGTAACCACATTCAGACCACAAATTTTGTATAAAGAAAAAGAAAGAAAGGATGAAAGGAAGGAAGGAGGGAAGGAAAGAAAGAAAGAGAAAGGAAGGAAGGAAGGAAAGTGAGAGAAAGAAAGAAAGAAAAAAGGAGGAAAGAAAGAGGGACATAAGGAAAGAGGGAGGAAGTGAGGGAGGAAGGAAAGAGGAAAGGAAGGAGGAAGGCATGGTACCGACTAGGAGAAAGTGTTTCAAAATCAACACTCAAACCGATAAATGACAATAACATACAATGAATCATAAATCGCATGTAGATAGATAATTTATTTATAATATGTAAGTCAATAGGAAAAATCAACCTCAAACAATTGAAACAAGAAAAGAGTGAACAAGAGATTTATAGACGAGGAATCCAAACATCTGAAAAACGTTCAAACTCACTAGTGGTAACAGAAATGCACATTAAAAGTATAGTAATATACTATGTTACATCAGATTGCGGAAAACAAGTCTACTAAATAAATATTAGAAAAAATATGGAGAAATAGGAGCTGTCATATCTTGGTGGTGGAATTTAGTCCAATTACTTTGGTGATGGTTATTAAATGTGAGGATGTGCAGAGCCTATGACTGAGCCATTTAACTTTTAGGTGTGTTTCCTGGAGATAGTGTTGCACGTGAGGATATGAAGACACATACAATCAGGTTTCTTGCAGAATGTTTGATAGTAAAATAAATTGAAACCTAAAAGGAATATACATACATACATTTTGTGTATTTACACAGTGAAATACTATATACCGGTTTGAAAGACAAAATAAGAGCCACAGCAATCAGAATAAATCTCATAAACATAATGTTGAGAGAAAAGTAAGGTTTTCAAATATTTACCAATAGGATGCTATTGATCTTTAGCTTAAAAAAAATCAAAATACCACTATGCATATATGATATATACACAAATATATGGTAAATTGATCAAAAGGTGGCTAAGAAAAAGAAACATTATATTAATGACAGTAACTTACCTGAGGAAAGAAAAGGGCAATGTGACAAAGATAGCTACATGAGGACCTCAACTGTATCTGCAATTTTTATGTAAAACATTTTATGTAAAAAAAAATCTCAAGCAACAAGCAATTCAATAAAAAAAGACAGGCAAAAGTGTATGGGTAAGAGCTTTATAGAAGAGAAAACATAGATGGCCAAAAAAATGATGAAATATTCCACCTCATTAGTAATCACGGAAATTAGAATCAAGGCCAGAATGAAATGTCATTTTTCACCTATTTTATTGGGCAAAATTAAGGAATCTAACCAACCGTGTCTCAAAGAGTGTGTGGACCAACTGGGGGGAGTGAAAATCGGGACGGCAGCTTTGGAACATGTCTTGGCAGTCTATCATGGAGGTAGTTATTCATATATCCTACAGCCCAGAAACTCCACTATGAGAAGTCCACCCAGGACAATCTCTCGTGCAGCACAGCAAATGATACCTGTGAGCGTGTTCACCACTAGTTTTTCCAATAGCAAAAATGGCGAACAATCCCAAATTGTGCAAAATTGAGGCGTGTCTTCACAACAGAACAAGCCAACATTGAGTGGACCAGAGACACATAACATGCTGTTAAATTTTGGTAATGTAATGTTGACTCCCTGGAACATGTGTTAGTAGACTTTGTGTAATGTGATACCCTTTCAATGAAGGGCAAAACAAGTAAAATAATCTATCTGTTGAAAACAACATATTGACTAGCTATCATATGATTTTTTATATGTTATATATATATGTATTATATATATAATAAAATTTTTTTTTTTTTTTTTAAAACAAGAAAATGACAAACACAGAAATCAGGATAGTGTTGGTCCTGAAGGGGTAGGCAGGGACACAGATAGGGTGAAGACTAGTTGTTGTTAATGTGTTTTTTGGATTGCATGGTGGAGTCAGGAGTACTCATATTATCTAAATTTTTTTTTAATGACCACATGAATAAATTAATCTATAATTAATTGAAAGCCATGAAAGAGCCAAGAATCGTATTGTGTCAAGAACCAAGAACTATGATTAATCTGACTTTGTACATCTGGGGTTCGTTAAAAATAAATTTAAAAAATAGTTAATGGAGATCAATGTTACTTTGATAAAGCAGGCTGGTGGGTGCTGAAGTTTCTTTATAGTTGTCTGTTAAGTATGAAATATTCTATGATTTAAAAAAAGAGAAGTTCAAACACATCATACATCCTTTCCAATGGTTCCTTTATGTTTTTATTTATTTTTTTGTGTGTGACATAAACAAAGCCATGTTACAGAAATAAGGAGACAACCAGGTTGGGTGGGGAGGGGGTGGCAGAAAAACTCCAACAACCTGAGCACTGGGAGGAATGCGCCCTGGGGTGGACCTACAGAAGTTCCTCCTTTTTGCAGCAAGGAGGAACCTGGCCCTTCCTCTTCCTGCGTGCAGCCAGGGATTCAAGTGTAGACGCAGGAAGCAGTCTGGCAGTGGACTCTGGCCTTGCAGAGAGTCCCTGTGTCCCACTTTTCTTCCTTGTCACTGAAGCCCTTCTTTACTCACTCTTCAGACTGTCTGTTCTGTGAGCCTAAATTTTTGCGGCAGTGGGATGGACAAGGACCCAGTCTTTAGCTGAGCTAAGGAAAAGTCCTGTAACAATAACCATTTCGGAAGTTTGATCTTAACAGGAACAGAAGTTTAATGCTTTCATCCGATAATACAATTCATCAGCATTAATGATATTCATTGCAATCACTTGGCTACCTCAAGATTAAGCAAGGATACATAGTAACTGGATCAATGTTCCATTCAGTTACAGAAGAACTGAGAGTTCTTCATGTGCGAGGCACTGTGCTAAGTTCTGGGGGTACAAAGGCAAATGTGTCCTATGTAAATAGTTCATGGCTTTCTGGAGTTTACTATCACATGGTAACCCCATGAGCTTTTTATTTTTCTCTGTTATTTCTTCATTATCTCTAGATCGCATATACGTTGACAGTGTTCTTGGTATCACATACAGGTGGCCATAGGACATTACACATTTGTGTCCCCATACACGTACATCCACTTTCTCATTCAATAACATTATTCAAACATTTGCTGAAGTGCTAAGTACCAGACATGGTTGCAGACATCAAGTTAGTTGATTTTGTGCAAAAGACAAAAGTATTCACGTGAATACACTGCACATTACCGTATTTGTTTAGTTCCTCTGGTGATTCCATTTTGGAAACTTTCATATTCCTTCTGGGGAGTTCTGTTTACTCTGCCGACCTCAGAGTAAGGGCCTATGGATCTATATTTCTGTAATTTCTTCTCTAACTATCCTCAATATGACTGTGAATGAGTTTTGTATCCATTCACATTGTTAGGCTGCAAAGAACAGAAACCCATTCATGCTACCTTTAGTAACGGGATTAGTTTAGGGATACAGAGGAGATGGAATCTCAGTGGAAGAAATATTTGGAGCCAGGTCATGCAGATAAGAGAGGCAGATGGTCATGATGGAGGCCAGGTGTCTGGAGGGACCGGAAAATCCTTTTGCCCTCTTAATGTTTTCTGTGGTTGCTGCTGTGATGGCACCAGAAGTAACTGTTGTCACTGTTGAGGACTCCTGGTGAGTTTCTTTCCACATGTGCTTGTTTCTAAGATTAAATGAGTCAATAGAGATAAAGCCCTTGAAATAGGGGATGTCATTTTGTAAGCACTATATATTACTGTGCATTATTATTGTTGTTGCCTCAAAGTTTATTCATTATTTGAACTTACTTTGTACTCCCACTACTTTCCCTCTCCTTATTTTATCCTCTACTCAGACTATAAGTGGAGTCGCATTTTCAAACTCCCCAAAGAGGCTATTTCATTGCAGTTTTTTTTTTTCTTTTTTCTTTTTTTGGTCAGGCCAACTCATAATTTACTGGTCACCATTTGAGATAGCCCATGCAGTTAGAATGGCTGGGAAGCCACAGCCTGAGGCACGTGGACGGCCCCCAGCTCACGGGATGATGCAGGACTCCTTCCTCAGTACTGACTGTGGCCTTGGCACTTTCTCGGAAGACTATGGCAGGCACTGGACCTGACCTGTTTGGTACAAGAGTACTTTCCCTTGTCCAGATTATTTATCTCAAAAATGTGCCTACTAGAGTCTTAACAACTTTTTAAGATGAAGTCAGTGGTACCAGTTTGGAGTCATCATACCCATATACTAAAGTAGCTTTATGATTATTCTCAAGATGATTGAGGCATGATTTCTATCTGTGCAGAAAGACTCAAGGGCCAAAACAGTCTGTACTGAGGAAGGAACTCCAGATTGTTTCATGACTGTACCAAGAGGCTCTGGCTTCTCAGATATCCTGTTCTGGCCCCAGAGTCTTTTTATGCATATATAACTCATGCTTCAATCAACTTGAGAATAATAATGAGTTAATGTATTACTTAGACCAAAATAATCCTCAGTAAATTTTAGAGTTACCAAGATTATTTTCTCATAAACAACAGCCTAACAAAATAGATCTAACACCTGTTTTTCAATATACAGATACATTGGAAATATCCTGACAGTTTATTTATATTGGAAATTATATGGGATTTGGGGTCAAAGGACAAGAAGTTGAATCCTGACACTCACTCAACAGATGGGTGGTTTTGGGTAACTTAACCTCTCTGAGACCAATTACCATCATTTTAGAATTTTTTGATACTATTTGTTAGTACAACCATGCTATAAAAAGATGATGTAACATGTTAGGAAAAAAAAATAAGGGGCTTCTGAGCCAAAGGCAGAAGATATAGTAGGTTTAAAGAAATGAAAATAAAACTGTAGACTGGGAATTTCTTATTACTCTCGGTCATTAATTTTTTAAATTATTTCTGAGAACACAATATATTCTGTGAGGAACAAAGAAAGTACAGAAATATGACCTAAATATGTGTCAAATGAGCAAAACACAACCGAAGGTTTTGTTGTTGACTGTGACTTAATTAATAGAGGCTTTAATCCTTGTTTTTAGTGGGCAGAATGACTGAGAACCAATATATCTCTATTATTTTTATCTCTAAATTCTCGAATTGTACTGATGGGTGAACTGAGGATATGGAAAACCCAGGGGCGAACAGGATTTCTAGTTGGATTGAAGTGTCTTATAGACCAGAGTTTTATTTTGCACAAGGGTATGACTCTTTCCTAATTTATGGACCCTTCAGTTTTTTGTTATTGCCATGTGGTTTTTAAATTGCAATTTTTAATAGGGATATAATTTGGAAGCATTTGTTCCTTGGAGTAAAGTTCTTACTTATTAGATTTGAATTAATTTTTCAGAAAGTGCCTTTAGGATAAATGTTAGCTCAAATAGGCTTTCTTCAAAGTTGACGAAGACCAGGAAGGAGAGAGGGGGCCGTAACCCTACTCAACTGCCTGGCCTTCCCACCTGGACCTGGCCTCCTTGTCTCATCCAGGAGGGGTCCGGTGCCTGCAGCAGCCTATGAACAAGCTGCCTGAAATCCATGTGGAATAAAGGTATTTCTGTTTCCCATCAGCACGTCCTCAGAGCAGAAATTAAAAAGTGAAACCGGAACCTAGAAAGCCCCACTAATGGGAACCCCACATTTGGCAGAGTTTTGTTGGGTTTTTCATGGCCAAACATATGGGCATCGCTTCCCAGCCTCTTTCCTTCTTCCTCCACCACCTTTTTTGACCATCTATACTCAGGCCATGGGTAACAATCACTGTTATTGCTACCTTCAACCTGTCCAGAAATTACAGCAGAAAATATAAGAGAAGCAGTGAAGAATGGCTCTACATTGAATGTGTACTTGGTTGCCGGGAACTATATGTAAAACCTTTTATTTAATCCCACAGCAATCCCACAAATAATTATGATTAGACTTATTTTACAGATGGGGAAAAAATGAGGGTTAGAGATGTTAATTTAATTAGGAAGCCAAGTTTTCACTGCCAGTAAGTTGCTAATTGTGAGCCAAACTGAGGCCCTTCTGTTTCCAGTGTTCCAGTGCTTGTGAAGCTTCTCTAAGTGGGCAGGGCAAGTGGGAGCCCCTGCCTCTGCAGGGACAGAGCACCTGGGATGCCTGTGTGGTAGGGTGCCTGAAAGTCTCCTGCATTTCTAAACCAGATCTTGCAAATCTGTTTATTTCCCCCTACTTCAGAGTTTGCCTACAATTTGATTGCCTGCTGACTTGGATGAATACTCAGGGGAATGCTTTTGATTTTGTGTCCTGGGGCTAGCTAGTCCAATAATATGGAGCACCGTGAGAGATACTAGCATAGCTTTTCATAGAACGATTTTCAACGTTTAAAGAAACCTGTAGTGAAACAACTACAAATCAACATTACCCTGTTTTGCTGATTTCAGCAAATGGTCCCCAACTTGGAAACATGTCACCATTCAAAACTCATTTTTCCGTTGGTCATTTAATATTCAGATCACATTTTCAGAAATGGTATTATAAATGGCAGTTAGGTTTCCAGGCTACCTTATAAAAACCTACTTACCACATAATGTAGCTGGAATACTTCGTATTTATAATAAAAAATAGTAGAGAATAATACTATTGTAATGCCAGAAATTAAAATAAGTAATGATGATGAGCTAATTAACTTTTATGCAATTCGTGAGGCCTCCAGCTTGAGGAAACCCAGTGTAACAGCTAAGAGCTTGCTCTGGGGTTAAAACATCTGGTTCAAATACTAGCTTTATGGCCTACTTATCGGTATGATCATGGGACAGCGTATAACTCACTATAACTCACTGAGCCTCAGTTTACTCAACTGTGAAATGGGGATAAAAACACTTCATAGGGTTTATGTGAGCATTAAGTGAGATAATGTCTAAAGTGCTGGTGTTATAGAGCTTGACACCTACAAAGTTCCTGTGGTATGATAACTGTCATAGATATGATTGATCATTAAGCCCTCCCCACTGAATGGGCACTATGCCAAAGATATTGCCTATAACTTAAACCTATTAACCCAGTGAGGAATTAGTCCGATTTTTACAAATGTGTGCTAGAGGTGCTCTAAGATTAAGTAACTTGCCCAAGGTCACATCAAAATATGTCAACTTGTCTGGACCATCCAGAAACACCCTCGCAGACGCACCTCCCAGAATAATGTTGAAACCAAATATCTGGTTTCAACATTATTCTGGGAGGTGCGTCTGCGAGGGTGTTTCTGGATGCAATTGACATGTGAATCCATGAACTGAGTAAAGCAGAGCGCTCTCCCCAGTGTGCGTGGGGCTCATTGAATCTGTTGAGGGTCTGAATGGAAAAAAAAGAGCTGAGGAAGGGAGAACTCTCTCTTACTGTGAGTGTCTTTGAGCTGGAACAGGGCTCTTCTCCTGCTTTCAGACTTGGACTGGAATTTATGCCATCAACTCTCCTGCTTCTCAGGGCTTCAGACTTGGACTGGAATTGCATTATCAGCCCTCTTGGGTTTCTAGCTTGTCAACTACAGGTCATGGACTTCTCAACCTCCATCATCTCATAAGTCAATTTCTTATAATAAATCTCTTTAGATAGATGACAGGTGAAAGACAGATGGGGGGATGGATGGATAGATAGACAGATAGATAATCCTATTGGTTCCATTTCTTGGGAAAGTATTGATAAACGCAGTTACAGAGGTAGAAGGTGAAAGAATGAGGCCTGGCATCTAGGTCTATAGGTTTGAAAACCGAGAATCCTTTGAGGTCTGGCTGTGGCTCCCTTTGGGTTCATGGTTTGGACTGTCCAATTCTTATTCTGTACAGGGTGGCACTGCCCAAGCCAGAAACGGGGACAGTCAGGGTTATCAGGCCCAGAAAGAGGGAGGAGAAATAGTAGGGAAGAGCAAATAATGGTGTGAGCCAAGGCAGAAATGGTTCCCAAATTCTTATCAATTGTTGCTTAATTTAACTTTGGAATTTCACTAAGTTTTATCAGAGACTCCTTTTAACTTCTTCCAAAACTTGATGATAGGAGCCAAAAGTCCTTCAAGGTCACATGACTTTATGGCCTCCAGCATCATGTCTGGCACATAGCATGTATATGAGAAACCCCATTAACTCTGAGTAAGATGTCACAGGACTTACATAATTTTTCTGCTACTTCCAATGACTTCATATTCCTTGGGAAGCAATGATGAAGCATTTGATTTTTAGAGGTCTCTTATCTGTCAGAGCTTCATGTTGCTACCCCCTACCTTCAAAGCAACTCCTCTATTAGGGAGCAGGGGGATGTTTTCGCTAGCCATAGATGCTAAGACAGAAATTTTAAAAAGCAATACTCCCACGCTGAACCCAAGCTCTGTGTTTTCCCTGAGTAGAAGGAATCTCTCTCCTGGTTTACTCACTTGGCTTCCAGCTCTTCCATTTCAGGAACTGATCCTCGCCAGATGGTGTTTAATGCAATCATTATGTTTATTTATCTAAATGTCCCTAAAGCTTCTACTCATGAACTTGGTTTTATTCATCTCTCTTCTGACTCGGTAAATTCTCTAGAATATAATATTTACAATCTAAGCTTAATAGAACCTCACCACATTGAAACATGACATGATTTTTTAAAACACAGATTAATAAATAAATCCAATACAAAAATTAAATATATAAGGATGAATAGAAAGAAAGAGATCACAGACAATCTGGAAAACAGAAAGTAAAAAGCAGATAAAGCTTTCTTAAGTAGCAGGAGCCAAAGAAAACAATGACCACTGGCATTCCATAGTCACCCTTTCTGCTCTGTTATTTTTAACTTTTTCTTGTTTTTGTTTGTTTGGTTAATATGATTTATTTTTCATTTGCCACTTGATAATAAATGACGTAAAAGAGATTTTGTTAGCGTATTAACATGAAGTTCAAGAGTATCTGCTGCTCCTTCCATTTCTTTGGACCAGCCTCGCTGCCTTCACCACCACCAGTGCCAGGCGTGGTCCTGCCAGTGCCAACACTGCTGTGTGGTCCAGGCTGGAGCTTCCCTATCACCATCGTTTCTGCATTTCTCACTTGTGAAAATCCTGGAAAACCCAGGATGCTGAAAATACTCAACTCAGTGTTTCTCCACTGGAATTCATTAGTTTCATGCTGTTACCTCGGCTTCCTGAATGGCTGAGGTCAATCTTGAAAAGGTGACAACCTTATCTACCCGGAACCTGGCTGCCCTGTTCTTTCGTCCCTTGCACATGCTTTTTCTCTGTACAGAACTTCTGACGCTGAAGCAGATATTTGTACATGGAAATAATACACAGAATGCTGAAAGAGACTGGAATCTCTCTCCCCTTATCTACGTCCATGTGGCTGCTGACAACAGAGATATATAACTTCTGGGATACATCTAACACATGAGAGGTTAGAACATCCATATATCACCCACTACTTTCTTTCAAGAGGAGTTTCCTAATTTTTGCAATCACTTGGCAGGTCTATATTTCACTGCTTTATCCGCTTTCTCCCCACACTGATTGCTGATATAAATGTGGGTAGCAAAGCATCATTCCTAAGACTTTTGCCTGGGCTTTATAGTTGCTACCAACAATTCTGCCACAAAAACTACGAATAAAAATAGGCTCTGCAGTGAATAAAGTAAACAGGGGTCTTGTAGAACCCTGTGAACTGGAGTCTAGAAAATGAACTTTTCATCTGTGTAGCCTCTTGGCAAAATATGTGCATGTTCACTAACCCCTGTGCTAAATTACTGAGTTTTACTACATTTTAAATTATTTCATGTCTGACCCACAGTTGAAGAGATATATAGCAATCATCCAATTTTTTTTTTTCCTTTTTGGCTTACTTTTTTCCCTTCTATGGATAAGAACAGAGGCAGACTTAAAGTAGAACTTTACTAGGGAAAATCTGCAGCTGCATAGGCTAACTGAAAATATAATACTTCAGTGTCTACCAGTTGTCTGTTGAAATGTGAAGTTGCTAAAAAAAATGTTTAGGACAATTCTTTATCCCTATTAATGAATGACTCCCAGGAGAAGGAAATAAAGTAAAACCCAGCATATGCCAACAGCTGGTGTGGATATGAATAGTCGTTCTGGCTTGATTAAAGTCAGCAAACTTTGTCCCCTGTCCTATCATTTATTCAAAGTAGAATGATGCTGGAGGTGTGACTAACAGTAGAGAGATTAACTGTAGAACAAAACTAAACCTCTGGATAAATGCTATCTGGCAAAGAAATAGCCATGAAGGTCTGTATACATGTTCCTGTGGCCATACCAATTCCTGAACTTCTCTAGGATCCCTCTTTTGAGTCTGTTTGAGTCACATAGAAACATTATGCTTGCTATTTTCTGATAATCAAATCTACTTCCAAGGACAAGGTCTATTTTAATTGATTTTATTATCAAAACTGGATATCCTTATGGATTATAAATAGCTCTATTACAGGCAACCAAACACATGTAGTAATTGACTACCTTGATCATTGCCCGTAGATGCATGTTAACCTAAGCCATGAGGGCAGATACTTGAGTTCTACAATTTGAAATGTCCAGGCACCTCTGGGTGTGAGGAAGGCCTGCCATGGTTCTATTTGCATTGAAACAGACAGCCACCAAGAAAATAAGACTCTTAGGAAAGACTCTATGTACTAAGGCAGTTCAAGGACAAGGTGTCAGCGTTAGGGGGAGGTACACTTCTGAGTTTGTATGGTATCTGTCACTTCTACAAGTTTTTGCCAAATGGGAAGAGAAGGCTTCAGTTAGAACTGAAAGTGCTGCTTCTGGAGTGCCCAACAGCAGAGTGTGGTGCAGCTAAAATTCCATTGTTATTTCGGATCTAGGATTCCTCTTCCAGTTTGGAACTAACCAGGAAACACACATCAGAACCACCTGTCTAATAAAACAACAAACAGACCTAGTCCTTCAACATTTAAAACAATTGTGTATGGAGTCCTCTTAGAAATACTTTCATAATATGTTGCCAAAGTATGTAATTATCACAAGAGTTTTTATATCATGGAGGCACTACAGTGTAATGGCTTTGAAATAAAACAAGTGTGGTTGGAATCCCAACCCTACCACTCACTATATAGATGCCCTCAAGCCAGTCACTTGCTCACTCTGAGACCCAGCTTCCTATTCTGAACCAGGAAGAGAATTGATTAAATACTTTATCTCATCACAGTTGAATTTCCGATAGTCCAACTGAGTCCTGGGGAATTAAATCTGCCTCTACTTTTCTAGTAAGTTTCCCCGCTGCTAATAAAAGTTCCTGTTTGTTCAGATAATTGCCTGTTTAACGGTCCTTTAGATAATGATCAGCCAGAGTAAAAATGAAGAAAAACAATGAACCTTTCCAGGCTCTGTCCTGTGGCTCTTTGCTTGTGACATCCTGCAGCCCCTCCTGGGAGGAGCAGCTGTGGGCTGAAGCAGTGATGGCTCCTTTTAGACCTACCTTAATCTGTAGTCTCTCCATCTCTTTCAGAAATTCTTTTTCTTCTACAAATTCTGCAGTCTTTCTCCCATTTCTTCTGCAGACTGTTCAAAATATTTAACCTCTTTCTTACTATCACAAGACCTGTCATCCACACTTTGGAAACATTCTAGAGTGAACAGGGGAAAGCAAATTCTTCACTTCTTTTATCATTTCCTTCCTGGAAACCCCTTCTCTGATTTCTCTGATGCCAATCTTGTAGTCTTTCCAACTAGAGCAGGAATAATTTTTCTAGAGATAAAAAAGATCATTTCTCTTCTCATCCCTCCTCCTTGAATTATTTCAGCAGTTCCCATGTCCTTTAAGTTGAAGGTGGCACATCCTTGCATGACTTACTCGACCCTTTGCAGTCTAGCTCCTGCCTGCTCCTCAATGCATTCATTTTCTCCCTCTCAAAGCTCGCGCCAGCCTTTCTCCACGCTATGCTCCCTCTGGTTTCAGAGACTTAACTCACCCTGCTGTCTTGGCCTCAAGAATACATCTCTTCTTCCCTGCCATGTGGCTGACCTCACTGCTCCTCATTCAAGAGCCAACACAGGCCCTGCTTATTCCAGAAAGTCTTCCCTGATGCCTCTCACTCCCTGCAGTCTTGGCAGGTGCCACGAGCATGTGATCACAGGGTCTATGATGAGGATGAAAGGAGATAGGGCATGGGAAAACTCATGCCACATAGTAGGCTTCCAATAAATGTTACTCTCTTCTAGTGACAGAGACCAACTCTGAACATTATCTAGTCTTGTTCCTGTGTTGCCTTTCAGAATTTCTTCAAAACAGTACTCTCTCTTTCTTGAACCTAATGCCTCTTCATTCCTTGTCAACATACTGAGCATCTTGTCAGGTGCATAAATTGCTATCCAAACACCAAAATTTATTTTCTTAAACATTCTTATCAGTCCTTTATTCTGGGATAAATGTGGCCTTATCTATACCCTTACATAGATAGGGTTCTAAGGATCTCTATAAAGGTCTCTTCCAGCTCTAACATTCTTTGATTGTAAGATTTATTTTTTTAAAAAACTCCTTACCACAGATAAAGTCACATTTCTGGAACTCAATCACACAATTTAAAGATTATCTAGGGCCTAAGTTCCTCCTCCTCCTCCCTTCGCCTCCCTTCTGCTACATGCCCCTTAAGTCATTTTTACTACTCAGTAACTCCCTTGGCAGGGAAGCAGGAAGGAGGCGCAATGCTAGCACAGCAGCCTTAGTGGAAAGCATGATGGGAGAGGTGCAGAAGGTTGGCTGAAGAAGATTGTTCAGATTCATGATACCTCCACCTCTTCAAACTGATCGAAAGTGAATTAGCTGGAAAATTACTATGCTGTCTTTGATTTTTTTTTTTTTTAAGATGGAGACTTGCTCTGTCATCCAGGCTGGGGTGCAGCAGTGGTACAATCTCTACTTACTGCAACCTCCACTTCCCAGGTTCAAGCTATTCTCCTGCCTCAGCCTCCTGAGTAGCTGAGATTACAGGTGCACGACACCACATCCAGCTGAATTTTGTATTTTTGGTAGAGATGGGGTTTCACTATATTGGCCAGGATAGTCTAGAACTCCAGGCCTTCAGTGATCTGTTTGTCTCCGCCTCCCAAAGTGCTGGAATTAAAGGCAAGAGCCACTGCGCCCCACCTTTCTCTGATCCGTTAAAGTAACAAATGCTTTGTCCAAATAATTCACTAACTCCAGGCCATCACACTCACCATAGTATTCAATTCCAGGGTCTCTGCTCCAGCTCTCAATCTTTCCTTCATCTAAACTGGCTTGGGGTTTGTCCTGCTCCTCTCTTTGTGCCCCACCACACTCACATCCCTCTGTTTAGGAGAAATATGGAATGAAGGACATGAGGACTTGCAGGCTTGGAACATGTAGCTGTTTCAACCTGGCATTTTCTATTCCCCTAAGGAAACCTGACTAAAATTGCCAGCGAATGCTATAAAGAGATCTCCTCGTTGTAATGTCTGAAACTGACCTGGGGATTTTATGTAGAACTCTGCAATGTCAGCAGCTGCTTAGCTACACATATTCCACACACAACCCCTTTTATAGCTTTGACTTAGAGCCAACTTCTGTTTCCAGCTCCAGTGCCAAGAGCCAATGGCTGCTTAGATTCATGACAGCTCATTCTTCCCTAGAACTTTCTTTTCAATTCAGCTGACAGAGGCAGAGCCCTGGGGTCCTTATTCATCCCAGGGAATATCACGATGCTCTTCGCAGAATTCGGATTAGGTCCTGGTACCAAGCCTGAGTGCTGAGACCCGAGACTTTGCTACCCTGGCCCTGCAGCTTATCACAGGCGTCTTCCTCAATGAAGGGGCCTGGAAAGGCAAATCAGTGCGTCCAGTGTGAGTTTCAGTTTAATGATTACTGACTGTTTGTTTAATTCTTATGCATGGCCAAGAGTGTTATGGCAAAGTTTTCCAGACTTGAATTGGGGGAGAAAAATGTATAATGTGTGACCAAAAACTTTTCTAACATTTTAGCACCTTATATTACTTCATAACACAGCATTCCTTCCAAAACTGGCCTTGCTCCCAGCCTGCGAAATATGAGAGGAGGTCAGGCTGATGAGCTGCAAGGGTGATGGTGGGTATCTGGACACACTGTCAGAGCAGTGTCTTTGATGAAAGTAGTGACCCTGCATTGAGTGACGAGGACAATATGTATGCTATTTCTTAATTGTGTTCTATGTGCGCATGTTACTTTACATAATTTTCATGGTGGTCCCATTAGTTCTGTAGTAGTCTTATCCTCATTTTACAAATGAAAATGCGACATTACAAAGTTACATGGTTTTTCTAGAGTCACATAGCTCATACGAGGCAGGGCTGGACCTTGACCCATAATGACATGCCTTCAGAGTCTATGTTTGTCCCAGGATTTTATAATATTTCTTGGATGTATTATAACTTGGTTTTTCCCTTCTTCTTTGGTCACTTCCCCAAGTTATAATTTTTTCTGTTTAAGTTTAATGCAATCACCATTTAGATTTAGATAAAGCCTTTCACTCTAGGTATGGTGGTTGGGTGAGTTCTATCATTCATTCAACAAGTATTTGCAACTATCTTACCAAAGTCTGGTGCTGAGCTAGCTCCTCATGGTCATATAGTTTTATGGGGACACGGGCTCTAAGCAAATTGTTACAAATGTGATGAGCATCATAAAAAGGAATTCATCAGGCACCACAGGTCATGATGAGTCCAGAGGACACACTGGAAATGGGAGGATAGATAAATAGGAGTCAGTTGGTCTTCTAAAGAGCCTAGGGAAGAGTGTTCTAGGTTGAAGCGAGACATGCTTGAGGACTGGAGGTCAACTAGAGGCAGTTAGCCAATATTCTGTGGTTCCCCGGGAATCACACCTGGGGGCTGAAGCTCCTGACTGTGACTCCTAGGCTACGCACACAGGGACATCTGAGGAGTGTGTGAACCCAGGCTGGGGCCTGTGGCCAGATCTGCTCTGAAACTTTGAGTGTGGTTCCAGGACAGCCTCCTACTCAGTCTATATCTGTGGAGTTGTGAGGAAGTTTGGAAGCCTAATTCTCAGTTTCAGTCCCGCCAGGGAATTCTGCTGGGAGGGAAGGGGCATACTAACTCCAAGCCACCGTGGGTCAGCACAGGATTCCTGGTTGAATAAAGCTCAGGATGGAATTTTACGCAAAAATACAATAAAGCCGCCCAGCTCAGAATTTAGAGAAAAGAGCCAAATCTTCCAGTGGATTGTGATCATGTGGTTTTTAATCTCAGAATTGTGTCAGAGTTTATTATTCACTAACATTTTAAATTTGGAGGGGAAGTATGCTATAGGATAGATCAGGACTATCCATTAGAAGTAAATAGGAATGGTCCTGCTACATTTTATTTCTGGGGAGTTTGTGACTTTTGCTGTCACAGTTTCCTTTGTTGGATGAAGGCATTGCTTCTATGATTATGGTTGAGCTGGTAACACATTAAGCTGATATTTATTGATGAGCATCTCTCTGTAGCTTTTTACTGGGTTGAGAACTAGGCTTCATAGGTGAAGGCAAGAGAGCAGCTTTCATGGGAGTCAGACAAAGAGATCCATTCATTCTGGCATCCCCCAACTACTTGATGCCTACTGCACTTGATGCCAGGTACTGGGAAAACGCACATCTTGCAGGAGGCCACTGGGGCACCATGGTTATGGTCTCTTGATCAGAGAAGGCTGGGAAAAGAAGAGACTAAACAGTGAGCTGAGAGGACCACAGACAAAGCTCACCTGCCTTCCAGGTATATGCAGTGAGCAAACGGGGCAAGGAGCCGGCACTGAGCGAAAGCGCTGACATAAGGAAGATAAGAAATGTTCTGTGATTTCAGCACCATCAGGAGCTCTGACACGTGACTGCCAGGGCTTAGTTCTCTCTCTGATTCATATTTCTTCTCTACTATAGAATTAGTTGGTTCTTGAGCTGTAGAATTACTGACTGATTCCTTTCTGGTCAGATTCTTTTGAGCTACACACAGACTCCTCTCTTGTAATGAAAATCAGGTTTCCTGTTACAGTTTGCTTTACATTTAGGGAACATGTTGCCGTCTGGAATGAGCAAGTGTTGGGTTTGAGTCATATTTTCCACGCTGATGCTGAGCTTTCATGCTTCCTATGTCTGGTGCTGAAGGGGAGACTAGGAAATAAGAAACTGCAGCTAGGTCAGAAAATTTAATTTTTACCCAAAGGGTTAATTGGCTTCTGGAGGGAACAAGGACATGGTGCTACTGTGGCTGTTTCCTGGGTGCAAAAGAGTGAAGCAAAGACCATTCTAAGTTAGCAGCAAGGAGGTCTCCATGCCGGTGGCCTCAGTCAGTGGGGACTGAATCCATCTCTCAGAGTGTGTTTTGGGGGAAAAGCTTAAAGAACTCATCTGATCTTCTGTATCTCTGAGGACCATACTGTGAGTGGCCTTCAATGATTCAGAGCCCATCTTGAGGTCCTTGACTGAACATGGCAAATCGGGAAGAAAACCGTTACTGGGAACTATTTTCTTCAGGGAGTTGTGTAAGTCAAAACAAGTGTTTGGGGAAAAGTCCAATAATCAGCAAATGACAAAGTTCCACACCAACGTGAAAATTGTGTACATAGTAAGAAGACATTTTTTGTTACTAAAATGGTTAAATGAATTTTAAAAATAGTAATTTGGACTCGTTTGACTAGAATTATTTTATTTCCTTTCCAAAAACAAGGATGAAGTAAAGAATGTTTGAACAATTATAACATACACATGTACGCACATGCAAATATACACACAACACACAATACACATAGACACATATACACATATATACACAAATACACAATCACGTGCTCATACATGCACATAAAAACGCAACACATATATGTACTTACACACATATGTACACATATGCACAATATACAATTAAACATACACACACAGACAGATATGAAAGGCAGAATGGGGAGAAAGAATTTCAAAAGCCTCGTGGTACTTTGAACCTATCTTCTTAGGAAGAAGGCAAAATCATCTTTTAGTGAGAAACATACCTTAAGATAATTTAAAAAAATAAGGCCACTTGGGTGTAGCTTACATCGGAAAAGAGAATAACAAGAATTTAGCAATTTGCAGTATGAAGGAGAATCTCTTGAAGAGGAGAAAATCCCAGGAGACGGGAAGGACAGGCCAGGAAGAAACTCACTGTGGTGTCGAATGGCCCCTGGGTTCTTTCTTTGGAAATGCCCAGAAGCAAACTTGGAATTATTTCCTGTCTGGTGCTGTAGTTCCTCTCAGCTACCCCAAAACCTTACATCCAATTCTCTTGTATTGAACTTTGAGTGAAATGAAGAAAGAAGGAGTAAGAGAAGTAGGAAGGAGGTCATCAGACCTAGAAGCAGAGAGCTGGGTGGGACCATGACAAAGCCCATTTCTCTAGGTGTGTTTGAAAGTGACCCTGGACAGCAGGAGTGGGTCGGGGAAGGTAGCCGAGCGCTTGGGTTATTCCTGCACTCATTAAGTTGGCTTCTTTTGAGCCAGGAAAATATTTCCAGCAGCCACTGTGTGGCTCTGTGGCCTTCCCACAGGCTTCCTCTTTGCCCTCTGTAAGAGGGCTGAAGAGTTAAACATCTACAACTTGAGAGGTTTTTCTTGGCCTGAAGGAGTCTGAATGTTTGTGTGGATGCGAAGAGGCGTTTGACCCCTAGAGGGTGATCACACCATACGGTAAAGGAGAGGACACTGGGAAGGCCGAAATGGAGAAGAAAACGGTCCTAAATTCCCTGTGTCCATTCCAGCTGGTGTGTTACAGTGTGTATACTACCCATGTGGGTACAGCAGCCGCTCTCTGGGTGTATCTCCCAAATCATAAGGCAGAGTCTTTTCTGGACTTGGAGCTTGGTGCCTTCCTGACGCAAAAAGCTAGGAGCTGGTGAGCCCCAGCCCTTCTGGTCACTCACAGGAAGTTTGGGAAATGAGGCTGGGTGAGGACTGGGATTCCCTCTGCTTCTGCAGGCGAGACCAGCAATCTCTGATGAAAACTGACTTTTCTACAGACACTGCGACCGCAGCTAGGCAGACCATGCCTGCAGGAGGGAAACTGGGCCACCTCAGGGTGACTTTGAGACTGAAAACTAGAAATTAGAGGCAATAAAATAAGGCAAAAACACCCTTATATAACTGACTCTCAGCAGAGCTTTGGTGCAGCTTCTGAGTGTTATGAAGCCCAGGGTTGAAAATGGAGTGACCCATCTAGTCACAGGACACAAATTCCCCTCCAACCCCTGCCTCCTTCAAAGTCTGCGGCTGGCCGGTGAAGCCAGCCTCCCTCTTCTGAGGTGTGAGCTTGCAAACTTTCCTCCAGCCCAGGCAGGCTGCAGGAAGTCCCCAGCATTCCCCAGGGGGATGTGGAGGCCAGCACAATGTGTACATATTCTGCAGCCTGTCCATAAAAACACTCAAAACCCAGAAACAAACCAGAGCTTTTTCATATGCACTTTTCAATGAGTTTTGACAAAATTATATACACATATAACCATCATCACAGTCAAGATACAGAACATTTCAGTCACCTGAAGAACTTTCTTGTGCCCTTTCCTAGTCAGTCTCTGCTAACTCCCATCTCTACACACCCTCTGGCCTGCTTTCTATCACTATAGATTGTTTTGGGCTTTCCTAGAGTTTCATATAAATGGCATCAGATAGTAGGTACTCCTTTTGTATGGAGCTTCTGTCACTCTGCATGTTTTTGAGATTCATCCATGTTGTTGTGTATATCAAGAGTTCATTCCTTTTCATTGCTAGCTAGTATTCCTGTGTGTGGATGTGTCATAATTCATCTATTTACATGTTGATGGGCATTAGACTGCTCCCAGCTTTTGACCAGTATGAATAAAGCTACTATGAGCATTCATGTGCAAGTCTTCCTATAGATCAGGGTTTTGATTTCTCTTGAGTAAATAGCTAGGCACGGGATTGCCAATTGCATGGAAAGTGTATGTTTAACTTTGCAAGAAACTTTCAAACTGTTTTTTAATTGGTTGTATAATTTTATCTTCTGATCAACAATGCAGAAGAGTTCTTGTTGCTCCATATTTTCTCCAACATATCATTCTTATGCCTTTGAGTCCTCATAGCTTAGTTCCCACACATGAGTGAGAACATATGATGCTTGCTTTTCCATTGCTGAGTTGCTTCATTTAGAATAATAGTCTCCAATTCCACCCAGGTTGCTGTGAATGCCATTATTTTGTTCCTTTATTATGTCTGAGTAGTATTCTATGGTACATATCGGCACACACACACACACACACACACCACATTTTCTTTAGCCATTTGTTGGTTGACGGGCATTTGGGTTGGTTCCATATTTTTTCAATTACAAATTGTGCTGCTATAAACGTGTGTGCAAATATCTTTTTATATGATTTCTTTTTCTCTGGGTAGATACCTAGTAGTGAGATTGCTGGATCAAATGCTAGATCTACTAAAAAAGCAGTTTTTAATTTTCATGAAATCCAATATATCATTATTTAATGGTTTGTGTCCTGAGATATCTTTGATGCTCTCTACATGATGATTTTCTTTTAGCAGTTTCATGTATTAGTTCTTATATTTAGATTTTTAATCCATTTTGAGTTAAATTTTGTGTATGGTATGAGAATAAGGGTTGATATTCCTTTTTAAAAATATGGATATATACTAAATAGTTGTTGTGTTTTGGTGCCTTTGTTGAAAATCCATTGACCATGTGTGTGTGCATCTACTTCTGGACTTCTATTTTGTTCCATTAATCTATGTCTTAGTCTACTTGGGATTCTGTAACAAATATCACAGGCTAGGTAGCTTATAAGCTACAGAAATTTATTTCTCACAGTTCTGGAGTCTGGGAAGTCCAAGATCAAGGTGCTGGCAGGTTTGGCACCTGGTCCATCCCTCCTCATTCTTTATGCCCCACCAATGTGAATTATAGCACAGGCCCATCTCTAAGGGAGAGAGCAGATGATCCTAGGCAGTAAGTGCAGATTATGTTCCAGATTGCTTCTGGCTAATAGATCTGTTTAATACGTTCGTGACTATATATCTTCTTTCTCTGTAAAATGCTAACAATGACAGCTGCACTTAAAAATATCATAGACTGAATGGGACAGTTCACCTAAGAGTTACACATATGAGATGCTCATACATTGTGAAATCATTACTTATCTCAAAACGGTTTTCATAAGGGAAACTTTAAATAAAGAAATAAAGCAAGAGAGAGAAAACAGTAACATTCCATAAATATTATTTGCACTGAAATAGCTTCCATACATTGCTAATTCCATCCTTCCTGCTTCTACCTACTGGAAGCCCAGTCATGCCTAGATGTGTGTTGAAATAAATGTTAGCATAAAGCATCTGTTATATATGTGGCAAAGGGAAAAGAAAAAAAATTATAACACAACGAAAAGCAAAAAAAAAAGACTCTGCTTATATGATTGAGGATAGATTTTATATACAAATTATCTCAGAGTCGAGGAAGAAAATCAGAGAAACTTAACTGGAAAAAAGCTGATACATGCCTTTAAAAAAAAAAAAAAATTCTGATACTAGATTTCTTTACCTGCTGGACTATATCGACATTTTGCAAGTTCTACTGTAAAGTATGGTAAAAAATGAGTGAATATTTACAAATTTTGTTTTGCCTTATTTTGGGTCAGGCTAGTGTTTATACCTAAATGCCAGCAGATATGCTAAATACATAATGATGCAATCATGAACAATTACATGGATGCCTCCTGGTTTTTCTTGGGATACCTTTGTTAATGCCAAGAGCTGTCTCTGTGTGGATGTAGATGAATTATTTTCTGGGAGTAAGAAGTGGAGAAAAGCAAAGGACATCTCCCTCGTTTCTTTAACCTTGGGGATAAATCTGATTTTGGCATCTCTCAGAGGGAAAGAATATCTTGACACATACATAAAGCTCTTGGAGAAAGCTTAGTGTCCATTGGCAAGAAAGGGCAAGATTCTGAATACATCTAAATAATCGGCATAGCATTAAAATGCCTGCCTATGGCAGACAGTGCACCAGGATATAAATCATGCTGCTTGCCACGTGCAGCACATCAGACATAGGGTATGACTCTGGCTCATCTAATAAAATGGCTTTTATGAAGTTTGTGTAGATAAATTAAAGCAGCATTGCTAAGAATTATGTTCACAATGCAATTTTGAGAACAGAGCCGAATGGGCAATGCTACATCTATAATGAAAACATCTCTCTGTTGAGATGCACCCAGGCAGGAAATTGATCAATGCATTAAATGTTCAAGAAATCCACATACTCCTCCTAAAAGTCAGGGGTAACTGGTGTGAATTTTGGCATTTATTCTAACTACTAAGATTTGTTCTCAATTTATTCTCAAATCACAAGGTACAAGACCCTCTTGGGGGCAATAATTATAAGGACTGCCTACCCTGGGGAGAAATTATGCCTCCGGAATCACTTCTTGGTTCCCCAGGGTGTCATGTTTTGCTGAAATATTTCTAACGTTGAAGTTAGGGTTCCTTTGATATCCTCCCAGGAATTTTTCTCCAAATAGTTAAGGCCAAAAATAAAGCAAAAGGCATCTTACTTTTCTTCTCCTCATGTTATCTAGAGGATAATTTTCTATGCTTCTCTCCAAGTGGTCCTGGATCCAAATCCAGGAAAAAGGATCTCTCTTTTCCTGAAAGTCCATTATGGCCAACACAACTTGAGCCTGTGCAATGGGGACAGGAGTGTGGAAAATCCTCCAGGAGGTAAAGTGAAAGTCAAACTGGCAGTATTTAAAAAGACTCCCAGTTACCTGTATGGTCGGTTCAGCTCCGTCCTGATCTGAACATGTTTTTTCATAGTGATGTTATTCAAGGCTCAAATTCCTAGGTTCCTCATTGTAAACAAATCGACTATGTATAACTAGCCTACAACAGAAGGCACATCACCGTATATAGAATGTCAGAGAGGCTTCTCTTTGATGAAAAAAAAAAAAAAGTTAAATGTTTATACAAAATTCTGTAGGTCTGGATACCATTAACTTTCAGCAATTAATAAAAGTGACACTGGGACACAATAAATTCTAGTTTTCAAAGAAACAATTTGACTTTGTACATTGCTTCTGCCTCACTGGTGTTTGAGATGAAAGGGGCAGTAATTGAAATGAAACTCATCAGCATTAAAGAAGGGAGAAGCTGAGGGGGGGCGGTGGTAAAGAAGGCTGTGGAATCCTGAGGCACCAGCAGGAGTTTATGGACCTGAGGAGGCAGCCATGGGGACATGAATCTACTACGGAGCAAGAACCAGGGCCTGTTGAAACTATTTTAAGTCTTTAAAGGATGAGGGAATAAGCAAGGGGTTAAACACATTTTGTGTGTTACCTTCCTTTGTTCCAGCTCTATTACGTAAAACAAAAAAACAAAAAAACAAAAAACTTACACTTTTACTAGACAGGTTTCTGTAAACTGACTTTAGAAGCTAGTGGAAAAATAGATATAATATGCAAATAAGGAATAAACACACTGCTGACATGGTCCTGAGCTATCTTGCCATTCTGGGGGCCTTCTTTCGAAATCTAAATAGGTCTAATAGCTAACATTTGTCAAGTGCTTGGCATGTGCCATGGGCTCTTCTCAGTGCTCTCCAGACCTCCTCTCACTCATTCTTTACTGGAACATATCTAATCTTCCATATCGAATCTTACCTTCTCCTCCCCTCTCCCCGCAGTCCATTCTCCACCGGGTTTTTGGAACGATTTTTTCAAAGCAAATCTTATTTTGTCATTCCCTTGTTCTCAACCTTTCAACCACTTCCTGCTACTCTCAGGAACATATGCAAGGTTTTTTATTTGGCCTCCAGGGTGCTGCCTGCTCTCCTGGCACTGTGCTCCCTCTGTTTTTGGAGTTGATAGCGCTGGTCTTCTTTAGTCGTGTACTCACACTCCCTGCCTCACACATGCACACAGGGTGACTGCTCCTGGGCTGCTCTGCTCTGATTAGCTCCCACATACTTCTCAAATGCTGTGTCCTGGAGAGGAGGATCCCAACCCCTCTCGTGAGATCCATCCCACATCGCATGCTGTCATTCCTCATAGCTGTAACTGTTCATTTGGAGGGTGACCCTTTGCTTCTTTCACATCTTTTCCACTAGACCGGAATTGCTATAAAGGGAGGGGTCACCTCTATTTTTTTTTTCACACAATTTCCTCAGCCCCCATCACAATGCCTGGCACAGAAAAGGTGCTCTATTCACATTGACAGATTGAATGGATAGATGGATGCTGCATAAAACCAAAACCAAGCTGACTTGCCTTAACACAAGAGTCGTCTTATCTGGAGAACCAAGGGTTCACATGGGAAGAACCAGTGAATCAAGTTGATTTGCTCTTAAGAAACTACATCTGATTTTTGCTTTTTTGGGAACTCAGTCAGCAGTGAGCAGGTAGGGTTAGGGTCTGCATCCCATAAGCTACATTTTCTTCAAGGCTCATATTGGCTACACAACTCTTTCTCTCTCCAAAACATTTTGGTCATCCTCTATTGCACCTCCCTGTCTTTACCATAATTGCATCCCTCCTGTATTTTTTTTTTTTTTTTTACAGAAAATCTCCTTTGTTTTGAAGCTCGTTCTTCAATTTCAATGACTTCCCCCCTTCCCGCTTCTTCATTACATTCCTTGAAGATGGAGGTGCCCGATTCATAGTCTTCCTCTTTAATTCAATTATTTCAATTATCTGGGAGATTTTGATCTTTATGAAGCTCATTCATGCTGAGTACTGTTCTTACAACTTCCCTCCTCCACCACAACCAGAGCTACTCCGGGCATCACTCCACTGCATTCTCACATACCTCTCCCTCCAACTCACACTCACTCATCTTGCATCAGCCTTCTAACCACACACTTCCAGCCCCCTCTTTCCTTCACTTCTGGTAGTCAGCACCCTGTACTATCTCTAGAACCTCATCTCTCTAGAAACTCTGTCCTGAAAGTTTCCCAACTTTGGATCAGTCCCCAAACTGACCCAGAGGAGATCATCCCCTGTATCTGAGCTCTCTTGGAGAAGCCGCCACACCTGGGCAGATGAGTATTGTGGCACATTGGTGGTCTGCAGCAGCAGCTGAGCCACCAAATCTGTTTGGAATGTCTTTCTCCTGTCCTTGGCAGCAACCTGTTGCAGAAGCAAGACTTTGCCATCCTCCTCTCTCTCTCTCTCTCTCGATTCTCACCAGCACTCTACACAAATGGCCTAGCCTCCAACTGTATCAAGGAAATGAAAGGAAAAGGATGTGAATGGCATCATCATCCATCTCCCTTTCATCTTCAAATTTGTGTGCAACCACATCAATCCCTCTAGCTGCTTAAATCCCATATAGTGGAATATCCTCTCTGTTGATTAAGGACAGCCTCCTTCACCTCTGCTTTGGAGCAGATCTCCTCCTATTAGCATTTTGCCATCTTAAACTGATCCCTGTTTACTCTGCCTCAGCCTCTTTAATGCACCTGGCAAGTTGGCACCAATGCCCAGAGACTCATGTCCTGCACTGCTCTGGAATTCCCCAGTCTCATCTCTCTCTGCCTCTATCTTTGGCCCCACAGTTTCTCTATCCCATTCTTCATTTAGCACCCCTAGGTAGTCGGCATGCTTTCAGGTATGTGACCCTTGTTCTCACCTTTCTATTTATAGAATCTATGCTTTAGTTCCATGCATAATACCCTCAAGCACTAGAATCTGTCAAAATGCAGAAATCCTGAAACTCACCTAACTAGGTGCAGGCCTTTGAGATTCCCTCCTCCCAAACTGAAAAACAATGGAAGATGAGACACTTGCATTATAAGAAATGCTTTCTTCTCATTGAGTGCTGTCTTTTCTTCTATTCAAACTTCCATAATAGAACCTACATACATGATCTACATGTATATTTGATTAATCATGGGTTGAACCTAATAAATGTGAATGTAATATGCAATTTGCTTATCAGCAAGGATGGACATGCAGGAAGGATAATGGTATGAATAAAGGAAGAAGTAAACAATTTAAACCAACAATTAGACACAAAGACGTGATATGGGGGCTATCATTTATTACTCTTATTTTCTAAGTCCACATGGGAGAATCAAAAAGTGAGAAATTTCAGAATAAAAGCATTTCCTGTTATACCTTCTCAAAATACAGGGTGAAATAAAAGATGTATGTTCTTCAGAATGTGATAAATCTATGTCCTGGGAAAATACATGCTTGACAAATAAGAGAAGTGGAGTGCTTTGCTTGAAGGGGCCCTGTAGGCAAAAAGTTCTCATCTAGTGAGCTGGGCATCCTGGTTTATTATGTAATTTCTAAGTACCACAGTTTCTCAGCTGTAATAAAATCTCTGAGGATCTCTTTGAGACTGAAATTCTGCATTACCTTTCTTCATCTTCATAGACCCAAGCCTTAGAAAGCACTTATCTAACTCTCGTTTTCATATGAATTTTAGATTTACATATAATAAAAATTTGATGTCTCCTCAAAGATCAGACAAATTAAAAGAAAGAGAGAGAATTTGTTTGCCTGAGGAGCCAATTCACCATCCAAAATCACATCCATATGCCCTGGCAGCAGGCTTGGGACTGCAGGAGAGCATTCTCAATTCCAGAGACCACTCTTGCCACTGTGAGAGCAGACATAGTCTAGTGGAGTCTCTCTCATTCTGTAATTAGCATGGCCTTTTTTTTTTTTTTTCAAGTAAGTAGTTGAAACCTACTGATTGTATGACAGTATCTTCTTTTCTCTACGCATCTAAAATTTCCCTAGACTTCCTATGAAGAATATGCAAAGCTGCAGTGGAGGATGAGAGTGCTGGCAGTGTGAGGTTTAGGGAATCATGAGAGAGGCACAGACTGGAAAGAATGCTGATTCTGGGTCTCTGGGGGCCACAGAGTCCTCTCTCCAGACCCTTCACCATGAGAGAGACGTAGGTCCCATCTCTCAGCTTTCTGTGCAGTTCTTCTGGGTCCTGACTTCAGTAAAGCCCTCTGTAAGTTTTCTACAATTTCTAGGGGATTGAGAGATTTGTGTTGATGTTTTGTTTTGTTTCTTTTCCTAATCCCTCAAATATGTTTCTAGAGAACTAGTTCCAAGGTATTTGTGAATCATGTTTTAAAATTGAGGACAAAGTTTGCTCCACTACAAAATTTTTTTTTTTTAAATCCTACTAAATCATGATCTAGGATTACCATTATTTTATTTAATACATTATAACAATGAAAATGTAAGATGGAGAGACAGCCGCATCTTATGCCATAATACTATCTCTACTGCCAGAGCTGGGAACTTTACACGTGTGTATTTGAAAACACGGCATTATAGTTACTTTTCTCAGTTTGTCTTCATCCAATTAAAGTTTTACCACAAAATGGCACCAATCATCCATGTTGGGATCACTGTCTTAGGGATGACTTCTACTTGAAAACCAATGGCTCTTTCATCTACATTTTTAGTAACACTCTTTTAGTAGGAAACCCTCAGAAAGATCTGATCTATCCTTTCTCTCACAGTGGATGTATGTTGGACATGTTTAGCATAGCATGTGTTATATTGCACTGTGTGTTCTTTTCTCAAACATACTGGAAGAGCAGGGACACTTTTATGGTCTACAAAGAAGAGGATTTGGCTGGTTTCACTGGGAGCTGGTCTCTTGTTTGCCTAAAAAGGATACCATTGTCTGCATACATGTCCACTGATCATGGCTGCTGATTCATTACCCCCAAGGGAGAGCCAGAAAAAACTGGTTTAAATAAGAATTATTTTTTTACAAGTCAAAAGGATAAAATTTTAGAATAAATACAAGACCGAGAATTTCTTTTAAAAATTATTTTTGATTGGCACAATAATTACACATATTTATGGGGCACATAGTGATGTTCTGTAAAACACTTGAATTTATTCCTCATGTCTAGCCATAATTCTGTGCCCTTTAACAAATCTCTCCTTATCTTCTCTTCCTTCATACTCTTCCCAGCCTCTAGTATCCTCTCTTCTACTTTTTACTTCTATGAAATTAAGTTTTTAAAACTTCTACATATGAATGAGCACATGCAGTATTTAACTTTCTGTTCCTGGCTTATTTTACTTAGTACAATGTTCTCCAGTTTCATCCACTTTGCAGTAAATAACAGAATTTTATTCTTTATTATGGCTGAATAGAAGTCCATTTTGTATATATATCATAATCCCTTTTTGCATCTGTTGTTGGACACTTGGGTTGATTCCATATCTTGGCTATTGTGAACAGTGCAGTGCTGCAATAAACATGAGGTGGCAGACATGCTTTTGATATACTGATTTCCTTTTGTTTGGATAAATAGCCAGTGGTGGGATTGCTGGATCATATGGTAGTTTTATTTGCAGTTTTTGGGGGAACCTCTATATTATTCTCCATAAGGGTTATACTAGTTTACATTTGCAACATTTGTGTTTAACAGTTTCTCTTTCTCTGCATCCTCACCAACATTTTTGTATTTTTGACAATAGCAATTCTATCTGGGATGAGATGATATCTCATTGTTGTTTTGATTTACATTTCCCTGATGATTAATGATGTTGAACATTTTTACATATATTCATTGGCCATTTGTGTATCTTGAGAAATATCTGTTCATATCATCTGCCCATTTTTAAATCAGCCTTAAAAATTTTTTTTTCTATTGAGATGTTTGAGTTCCTTGTATATTCTTGAATATTAAATTCCTTGTCAGATGAATAGTTGAAAATATTTTCTCCCATTTTGTAGGTTGTCCATTCACTCTGTTGATTGTTTTCTTTGTTGTTTAGAAGCTTTTTCATTTGATGTAAGTTTATTTGTTTATTTGTGCCTTAGTTGTCCGTGCTTTTGAAATAAAATTTATTTTATTTTTTAGAAAATATTTTCCCAGACCGATGTCTTGAAGCATTTCCCCTGTGTTTTCTTCTAGTAGCTATATATTTCAGGACTTAGATTTAATTCTTGGATTCATTCTGAGTTGATTTCTGTATAGGGTGAAACATGAGGGTCTAGTTTTATTCTTTGCATATGGATATCTAGTTTTCCCAGGACCATTGATTGAAGAGGTTGTCCTTTTCCCAGTGAATGTTCTCAGTGCTGTTGTCAAAAATCAGTTGGCTGCAAATATGTGGATTAATCTCTGAATTCTCTATTCTGTTCCATTGACCTGTGTGTGTTTTTATGCTAGTGCCGTGCTGTTTTGGCTACTCTAGTGTTGTAGTATATTTTGAAGAATAGTAATGTGGTACCTTCAGCTTTGTTCTTTTTGCTCATAATTGCTCTGGCTATTCAGTCTTTTTTGATTCCATACAAATTTTAGGATTGTGTTTCTTTATTTCTGCAGTATTCTGGTAGGGATTGCACTGAATCTTTGGTTAGTATGGCCATTCTAACAATATTAATTCTTCCAGCTCCTAAGTATGGATGTCTTTCTATTTTTTGTGTGTGTTTTCTTACATTTCTTTCATCAGTGTTTTATAGTTTTCCTTGTAGACATCTGTCATCTGCTTGTTAAATTCTTTTTCTAGATATTTTATTATTTTTGTAGTTACTGTAAATGGAGTTGCTTTCTTGATTTTTTTTTTCAGCTAGTTTGTTGTCTGTATATAGAAACACCACTGATTTTTATTGTTGATTTTGTAGCCTGCAACTTTACTGAGTTTGTTTATCAGTTCTGAGTTTTTTGGTAGAGTCTTTAGATTTTTCTGTATATAAGATCATTTATGTGCAGACAGGAACATTTTTACTTCCTCTTCTCCAATTTGGATGGCCTTTATTTCTTTCTCTTGCCTAACTGCTCTGTCTAAGACTTCTAGTATTATAATGAATAAGAGTGGTGAGAGTGGTATCCTTATTTTGTTCCCATTCAGTATGATTTTTAGTTTGTTATATGTGGCCTTTATTATGCTGAGTTACTTTCCTTCTATACCGAATTTATTGAAGGTTTTTATCATGAAGGAATGTTGAATTTTGTCAAGTGCTTTTTCTGCACCTGTTGAGATGATTATGTGATTTTTTTTCCCTTTATTCTGCTGATGTGATGTATCATATTTATTGATTTGCCTATGTTGAACCATCCTTATAGCCACAGGATGAATTCTACTTGATCATTGTGTGTGATCTTTTTGATATGCTGTTGGATTCAATTTGCTAGTATTTTGTTGAGGATTTTTGCCTCTGTGTTCATTAGGGATATTGGTCTAGAGTTTTCTTTTGATTTCGTATCCTTATTCGGTCTTGGTATCAGAGTTATGCTGGCCTCCTAGAATGGTCTCCTTGAATAGAAGAATTGATATTAATTCTCCTTTAAGAGTTCAGTAGAATTCAGCTATGAAGTCATCCAGTTCTGGACTTCTCCTTGTTGGGAGGCTTTTATTACTGATTCATCTCATTACTTGTTATTGGTCTATTCAGGTTTTCTATTTCTTTTTGATTCAATATTGGTAGGTTGTATGTGTCCAGGAATTTAGTCATTTCCTCTAGGTTTCCTTCTCTGTTCTGTATCTGATTTCTAATGAGAATAGATCTATTACAGTATCTAAATGTTTTAAAATTTAATAATTTTAAGACTAATATAGGAGATGGGAATAGGGAAACAAAGTTTAGCTGGCAGCATGATTGATGATTGTTAAATTTTTGGTGAGGAAATAGACCCCAGGCCTTGATCTAGAAGGAGGAAGAGTAAGACAAAGAGCACTATCTTGATTGCCGAATAAAACAAGGAGCATTTAAATCTGTCATGGTAACTTAAGAAGGAAAGAGTGAGCGGGCTCTGGATGAACGGGAAGCAGGGCCAGCTGCATAGAAGGCTGTAGGAGGCAGAGGTCAGCCAGTGAGATGCTCCCCAGGGGAAAATGGCCAGAAGGCTTCTGGGATCAGGAGTGTTACATATGAACTAATAGGCAGTGTTCTGTCATGTGCTCCTTTACCTCCGACTCCTTAGTAAATTTTGTTAAAACTATCCAAAGATGGTAGTTTTAGCAAAATTAAAGTTGTTTGAGAACTTTAAAATAGTCAATTAACAGTTGTAATCATGGAAAAGCATCCATGTTTCCACATTTGGTTTGATGCAGACTGGAGAGAAACAGCAGATGCAATCATTGAGAATCCAAGGGAAAGACAGTTAAACAGAAGGAGGATATTAGAAGAGGGAATAACTATGAGAAATGGAAAGTCCCTGGGATTCCTGAGAAATGCAGGGAGTTGACTAAGTGAGGGATGGGGAATAAACTCATCTTTATTTTAACATTAAAGAGAAGAGTGCTCTCATAAGATGGAAGACTTGGAAACACCCACACAGCAGATTCTTGGGTTGCACTAGCAAATACATCTGACGCTTTTTCAAATGGCAACTTCTCCTGACTTGTTACTGACAAGTTGAGCAATGTCTTCAACTTTATGGTGTAAATGGAACTGGGAATCCTGCCTATGACATCCAACATCCTCATGTCATGGGAGGATCATGGTAAAGTTATTCTCAGCACCCAAAATTCTACATAGGAAAATGATTATAAGGGTAAGGCATATTCAAAATAATCTGGTTTTAGTGCCCGAGCCCACAAAGCTGTGTTGTATAAAATATTGCTTCCTTTAAAACGATGGCCTTGAGAAAACAACATCAAACAGAACTTTCTGAGATCAAGAACAGGAAATGAATGATTCAGCAGGCTGGATATCACCCAAGGAGCTGTCTTCACAGCTGTAAGGAATAGCTGTGAAAAGTTCCAGGGGACTTGCCTGGTACCATTTGAAGGCGGTCAGGCTGGGAACCAGAGAGAGCTCCACGGAGTGTGGTGAAGAGCAGTTGGACAGCCAAGCTTCAACTCCTCAGAAATATGTCAACCTGGTGCCGCTCTTTCTTGTCTTCCAACTGCCTCTGAATCCACATTTGGAGATGTTCCAGGGTGACTCAGGACTTGAGAGAGAGCAAGCATCATCCATGGCAGGAAAGTCAAGGTGTTTGTTCTGCTCTGAGAGACTGAAAGGATGATTTATCATGGAAGCTGACATTGCTGTACTGTTTTCCAAAATCTAATATAGTGCTGGTTATCTGGAAAGGACTGCCTTTGGGCAAAGCTGGGGTGAGAGTGCAGTTAGTGCTGATTTATTTGTGTGATCTCTCTCTCTCTCTCTCTCTCTCTCTCTCTCTCTCTCTCTCATATCTTAAAGTACGATTAGCAAAGAACCAGATTTTGGCTGCTATCATCTTATGTCTTCCCAGTGATTCTGACCTGTACAACATTGCTGACTCTGTGGAGTACATTTTGGAGGAAAGAGCCCAGGCATTAAGATTTGAGACCTGACATTAGAAAAGAGTAGAAGCCCTCAAGTGTATCTTTTTGAACACACGGTGCCTTCCTTTAGCAGAAGAGCAAAACCCATCTACCTCCTGTAAGCATTTCCACTACTTAGTCCTGAGACGTGTTCCACAAAGCCTTCTTTATCTTCTCCATCTTTCTAAAACATGTGTTTTCATCATGTCACTCTTTTGCTCAAAAATCTTCAGATATATCTGCAGTATCATAGTACGAGATAGATTTTTTTTTTGGAGTCTTATCTGTGTTCTCTTTATTTTATGCATCTCTGCAGCTGCACACAACCTTTTCAAAATGATCTGGGGTATACATGCAAGGACACATACATGCCTCATACGTAATAAGACTTACATTAGATTGTTTCTGTCATCTAACATTTCTGTCAAAGGCCCTGAGCTGATGACAAGGATAGAAAAGTGCCTCATATTTTTCCAACTGTGCATATCTTCTCCAGAAATTATGAAGAGGTGGCTAAAGTGGTCTTACAAATCTCTGTTCCAATCATCAAATATTCATAGAAAGAGAAGACTATAAGTGTAAGGGGAGTTAAATATAGTGGAGGAAGTTTCAGCAGTTTTCAAGTTGCATTGTTGCCTAAGTGGGGACTGTCCAGCAATTCCTGTCCCACAAACCAGATGAGAAGGGCTCTAAGAAAACTGTTCATGGAAACTGTGGTTGCTGAGAGAAAGGAAGCCCGCATTTCCCTGCACAGTGAGGTGCTTTGCTGAGCTATGGTGTCTGCAGGTCTTCCTCAGGGCTTCCAGTCCAGCAGAAGAAAGACTGGTGAGAGAATTCTTAGGATAATTTTGTGTGTCTCTGAAAACGTGTGGTGTTTGTGAGTGTGGACAGCAATGCTCACCTCTGACCCGGGGAGTCCTGATGGCAGGAAGCTGGATTGAGCAGGTGCAGTTGCAGGGTGAGGATGAAGGTCGGAAGCATGGCAAGGATGCTTGAGTTTGTCAAAGTGCACAGACACTGAAGAGGAGAACCAGCCTAAAGGCTTTTTAAAGGTACCCTTATGAAGAGGACTAGCTTTGGGGTCCATGCCAGCTATGAGCATTTTTGTCAGGTGTATTCCTAGGGTCAGGGGCTTGTAGATGGTCACAAAGAAGAGCTGGAGAGCACAGTAGCTACATCAATCTGCACAGGGCTTCTAGAGAGGCAGCATATGCACCCCATGAGAAATATCACTTTAGGCAGCCCATGGTGACCAAAAGAACTACATCATCAGGAACAGTTAAATAATACAAACTAAAAACATTTCCTCCACCCATTCTCAAGACCTGAGAGGGACCACAGAATCTGACCCAGATGTTGATAAGGGAAGGGAGGGCTTGTATAGCACATTTAAGATGCTAGAGGAAAAAATAAAACTGTTTGTTGTTTTTACTCCAATGAGTTTAGTCTGTGCAATAAGCATTTTACAAATGTGTGTATATATATATATATATATATATATATATATATATATATACATACATATATATGCATGCAGCATAGCTAAAAGTTTTATTATTTTTAGAAATCAATTCAAAAATCATTTTGCAGATCTATTATATCTTAGCAAGATGCATGGTGCTTATGATATAGAAAGAAATAAGTAACACTTCTTTCCTTAAGGAATTTGTATGAGGAAGAATACGTATGTTTTTGTAGTCATAAAATCACATGAATTGGCTGGGCATGGTGGCTCATGCTGGTAATCCCAATGCTTTGAGTGGCCAAGGCAGGAGAACTGCTTGAGGCCAAGAGCTCAAAACAAGCCTGGACAAGATGGCGAGACCCTACAAAACATAAAATTTGTGCGGTGATGCACATCTGTAGCTACTCAAGAGGGAGGATTAAGACCAGGAGTTTGAGGCCACAGTGAGCTATGATTGTGCCATTGCACTCTAGCCTGAGGGACAGAGCAAACCCCTGTCTCTAAAAAGAATAATAAACAATAAAATTATTTTAAAAACAAATAGAGTCCAATTTATGTTATCACTTAACAGATGTATTGCTTACTTACTTTTTATAGCTTGCACTAAGCAGGCTGAAATATAGTGTATGAGAATGCGATCAAGGAGCATCTAATGGGTATTTCTGACTCTGATGACTTGGCCACAGCTGGATTGAGTTTTATTGATTGCTACTTCTTCAAAAATCTACTTTTTTGCTATTCCATAGAAGAAAATGTGTACTTCTTATACACATATGTTGAAATGTTAATGCCCAAAGTCATGACATTAGAAGGTGGGGGCCTTTGGGAAAATGATTAGGTTATGGGATTGGTGCCCTTATCAAAGAAGCCCAGAGAGCTCCCTTGCCCCTTCCACTATGTGAGGACACAGTCAGGAGATAGCTGCCTTTGAACCAGGAAGCAGGTCCTCGCTGGACACCAAATCTGCTAGCACCTTGATTATGGACTTTTAACCCTCCAGTACTGTGAGAAATAAATATGCCTCATTTGCAAAAGTTGAAAGATGAGTTATAAAACCAATGTACCGAACTACCATCTTAATGACTAAGATTTTGAATCATTTTTGTAGACTCTCCAAATGATCCAAGTTTACGGGCAGAAGGCCACATTTCTGTGTTTTATTTCCCAGCTTAGATTTCTGGAGGTTTCTAAATAACATCAGTCCTTTGCAGTGATGTTACCTTTCCTAGGGAAGGTCTGGGCTCTACAAATGCCGTGTGTGCTGCTGCTGGGGATTTATGGCTGAGTGTCTCTAGTGGATTCAGGCCATCCTTTCTGGGAAATTTGGCAGCATTTGCAACTGGATTCCTGCAGCACAGCCTACTGCACAGCTCCTGTCCTAGGACCTGTCATCTGTCTTCACAGTTTCTCAAGTATTATGTTCTCCTGTTTTTGGCTGATTTTTTTGTTTTCCCAAAGTACATTCTTCAGTAGCTTTTAAAGAATAGGTAAATGAAAAGCACATTCTTTAAGTCCTTACATGCCTGAAATTTTTATTTTGCCTGTACACTTTATGAATAGTTTGAGGGATTTTGTTATTGTTGTTGAATATAGTTCATACACCATAATATTTGTCCATTAAGTTATGCCATTCAGTGGTTTTATTGTGTTCATAAAGCTGTCCACCCATCACCACTAATTCCAGAACATTTTTATGATTGGCTGCGGACTTAACTTTTAGGTATTTATGCATCCAATAGTCTATAAAAATTGGGAGTAAGGACTACATATCATATACCTAGTGCTAGGCAAAAGCGGTTGTTCATTTATGTAAAGGTAAATGAAAGTCTAGAGACTGCCACTGGGTTTGGTGAAGTAAGAGGCTGTTTTGGGAAAGCCTGTGGGGTAAGGATCTGTGGGCAACCTGCAAGAGATGAGGAAATCTCCAACTAATACCAGGCAGAGGCTGGGACCCTCAGTCTTACAACTACAAGGAAATGAATCTGTCAACAACCTGAGTGAACTTGGAAGCAGATTCTTCCCCAGTAGAGCCTCCAGGTGAAAACACAGCCCAGGCAATTCTTTGATTACAGCCTTGTGAGATTCTAAGCAAGAAATTCACCTAAGCTGTGTTCAGAATCCTGACCCACGGAAACTTTGAGGTAATAAATGAGTGTTACTTTAAGCTGCTAAGTTTTGTGGTAATCTATTACATAGCAACAGAAAACTAATACATTTGACCTTAACATCTTCCTATTGTTCATTTCAGTGATTGTTCCAGCATGGGGCAGCTAGCCTTCATTCGGCATTTGTCAGCAACCAAGAATGGACCTTCAGAGTGAAGAGAAGGCCCCGATATATCATACATTTACTCCAGCATTTGAAGAAGTCATTATTCCTCACGTTCCTTTGAGGAAAATAGTTTGAAAGTCCAAAATCAAGTCTGCAAAGTCATGACATGGTGAATGTCTTCAGAGTCTTCCCTACTGTAGGGAAAGAGCTGAGAAATACAGAGCTGATACCAGCACTGCCATTGCTGGGACTGAAAATATGAAAGAGACAGAAGGTATTATTTGTTGAAATCCCATTTTTGTTTGTTTGCTTTGATGGATGAGGAGACTGAAGCCCAGAGATCTGATAGGAAACAGCTAAATGGTCTACACCAGGCATCCCCAAACTATGGCCCGCGGGCCACATGCGGCCCCCTGAGGCCATTTATCCAGCCCCCCGCCGCACTTCAGGAAGGGGCACCTCTTTCACTGGTGGTCAGTGAGAGGAGCACAGTATGTGGCGGCCCTCCAACGGTCTGAGGGACAGTGAACTGACCCCCTGTGTAAAAAGTTTGAGGACACCTGGTCTACACAGACCATCAGATTCAGAATCAGGCAGATCCTAGGTTGGCTACTTCCTAACCTCAGAGAAGTGATGTAATGTCAATGGTGAAGTCATCCATCTGAAAAACAATGCAGTGAAGATCTATTTTAAATTTTGATTGTGGTAATTAGCAACATGTGAAGCATTTAGGATGGGGTGGCATTTAGTACATGCTCAAGTTTCTTTCTAGCCTTCCTGTTTTCACTTGCTCACGGTCACAAAGTTAGTTACACCCAGAGGTAAAATGACTCCAAAATTGTTTGTTTGTTTGCTTGCTTGCTTAACTTTTCCATCCTAATGCCCACAGTCCTGGTCCTGGAAGAGCCTGCCCAGTCCTGACCGAGGCTGCTCTGCAGCACAGCTAGTGTTATTGCCAAATGTCAGCAACCTGCCTGATTCTGGGGCCAAAACTGTACCCTGAGCTTTGGAGCCAAGCAGGAAACAAATATCCATCCAGGGAAATGAAGTGTTGGATTTTATTTATTTATTGGAATTTGCTTTTCTGTATTAAATTCTGCTGTTCTGTCTTGCAGGAATCTTCTAGGAAACATGGCATGAGGCATGTGCTGCTACTTTGATCCAGTTTGCACTGGACCAGATGCTCATGACTTCTCCTGGTTCTCAGACTCCTTAAATTGGATGGAGCATGATGGTTACACACTGAGGGCACAGTCTTCACTGCCTGAGTTTCACATTGTTCAGAGGGGCCTTTTAATGCTTCCCAGGGACACGTTTTCCTGAGTCTTCATCACTAAATTTTCTGGGCAGATGGAATAGCAGAAAAAGCACTTAGATGGGAAAACATTTGGTGCAGTTGAGGAACTAAAAGGCCAGTAGTTCTGGAAAATGATAAATATATGTTAGAGTGGTGGCAAGTGAAACCACAGAGGTAGAATGGGCCAAGCTTAGCAAATCCCCGCAGGTTGCGATGAGTTGCATTTCTCTAATTGCGATGAGGTTTTTACTTTTTAACAATCCAATTAATCAAGTAAACAACAAAGCTTAAGCAGTAGAGCATGACTAATAGTGTCAAACACCTTTTTGTGCCTCTCATTGTTACTACTCCTATCCCTCCCCAGCTAAGTTTCCACTATTGTGAAATTTATATTTATGAATCAATTGCTTTTGGTGTGGTGTTGTCTCATAAGAATGCTTTCCCAAACAAAGATATTGTGATGTTTCATACAATTTTGACTTTTATGGAAATAGAACAGTTCCACCTGTCTTCTTTGGCAACTATATCGATGTCTCAACTTTGATTTTCCCAATTCACTCATGTAGATGTGTGCCAGTGTAATTATATTTCGCTATGTATAGTATTCTATTGCATGACTATACCTATAGACAGCAGCTGTTTCAGTTATTATTATAACAAATACTGGTGCTATGGACCTCTTTGTACATGTCATATGGAGTATGCCTGCAAACACTTTTCTGGGACACAAAAATAAGAGTAAAATCGCTGAGCCATATCTTATGCATATCTCCAAATTTAAGAGAAAATATCCAATTGTTTTCCAAAATAGTTGAACCAATTTACATTATCAGCAACAGAGTATGAATCCCCATCTTTCCACATGCTCACAAAATGTTTTTTTATTTTTTAAAATTTGGCAGCCTTTTGAGTGTAAGAATGTATTTCATGATTTTAATTTGCCTTCGGTTCATTATTAACAAAACTGAGCATCATGTCATTTGTTAATTTGTTTTCATGTTTGTTTTCTAATGAGTTGCCTATTTGAATTTTTGCCCATTTTCTTAATGTTATGTTTTTTATTAATTTATATAAGTTCTTTTAAAATATTATATAATGATCCCTTTTAAAGATCATGCACTGAAAATATCTTTGCCCAATATTTGGCCTTTTTTAGGTTTACTGATAATAGATTCTTTCATAATAATAATAGGTTCTTTCCTAAACAGACATTTCAATATGTACATAGTAGAATTGATTTTCTTTTGAGTTTTGCTTTTCGTATCTTGTTTGCTGAATTCCTTTTTACCTGGAGATAATAAAGATCTATGTTCTCTTCCAAAGTTATCAAGTTTTATTCTTTAAGTTCTAATTCATCTGGAATTAATTTTTCAGTTGGCATAGGGGTAAAAGGATCTTATTTATTTTACTATGAGATTAATCCATTGGTCAAGCACTAGGAATTAAGTCCTTTTCCCATTGCTCTGCCATGCTTCTTCCGTATATAGTATTTATTAAATCTGAAATTGCTCTGGATCTCTTCCTACTGTCCTGCTTTTCTTAGATGTTTGTTTAAGAATTTCTTACACTGTTTCAGAAGTTTGGTGTTTTTTTTTTTAAAAAAAGATTTTTATGTAGCATTTAAAATTCTTTTCAACAGGAAGTTTAGTCTAAAGAGCTGGCCTGCCATTTTCAACATCTGCAGATTATTTAACTTTAAATCATTCCTACATTTCTGGGATAAACTCAATTTAGCCATTGCATATTTATTTTAACACTGGTGAATTTGTATTGTCAAATTTTGTTTAGGATTTTTGCATACATATTTATGAGTGGTATTTGTCTAATTTTCTTTTACATAATGTTCTTCCCTATTTATTTTGTCGTAGTAATCTTAGGCTCATCATACAATGAGTGAGAAGTGCATCTCCAATTATATTCTCTGGAAGACTTTAAATAACACTGGAATGATTTGTGATTTAAAAGTTTTGCAAAATATTCTAATGAAATATTTTGGGCTTGGTGTTTTCTTTCTGGGAAGGTTTCTTTTTTAATTATACTTTAAGTTCTGGGGTGAACATGCAGGTTTGTTACATAGGTATACATGTGCATGATGACTTGCTGCATCCATCACCCCATTATCTACATTAGATATTTCTCCTAATGCTATCCCTCTCTTATCTTCCTACCCCCGCTATCCCTCCTCTAGCCCCCCACCACCCAACAGACCCCAGTGTGTGATGTTCCCTTCCGTGTATTCCATTTGTTCAACACCCAGTCATGAGTGAGAACATGTGGTGTTTGGTTTTCTGTTCTTGTGTCAGTTTGAGAATGATCGTTTCCAGTTTTATTCATGTCCCTGCAAAGGACACGAACGCCTCCTTTTTTATGGCTGTGTAGTATTCCATGGTGTATATGCACCACATTTTCTTTATCTAGTCTATCATTATGGGCATTTGGGTTGGTTCCAAGTCTTTGCTATTGTGAGCAGTGCCACAATAAACATATGTGTGCATGTGTCTTTATAATAAAATGATTTATAATACATTTGGGTAATGAGATTGCTGGGTCAAATGGTATTTCTATTTCTAGATTCCTGAGGAATTCCCACACTATGTTCCACAGTGGTTGAACTAATATATACTCCCACCACAGAGTAAAAGCATTCCTATTTCTCCACATCCTCTCCAGCATCTGATGTTGCCTGATTTTTTTCAATGATTGCCATTCTAACTGGCATGAGATGATATCTCAGTGTGGTTTTGATTTACATATTTCTAATGACCAGTAATGATGAGTTTATTTTCATATGTTTGTTGGCTGCTATCGGAATGATTCTTTAGGTAAATTAGAAGAATTAGCCAAAGAGTTTTGGAAACGAAATTAAATAACTACCAGTATGCATTTAAAAGAGAGAGAGAGAGAGAGAGAGAGAGAGAGAGAGAGAGAGAGAGAGAAGTGTCTGTTCATATCGTTTGCCCACTTTTTGATGGGGTTGTTTTTTTCTTGTAAATTTAAGTTCTTTGTAGAATCTAGATATTAGCTCTTGTCAGATGGGTAGATTGCAAAATTTTTTCCCCATTCTGTTGGTTACCAGTTCACTCCAGTGATAGTTTCTTTTGCTGTGCAGAAGCTCTTTAGTTTAATTAGATCTCATTTGTCTATTTTGGCTTTTGTTGCCCTTGCTTTTGGTGTTTTAATCATGAAGTCCTTGCCCATGCCTATGTCCTGAATGCTATTGCCTAGGTTTTCTTTTAGGGTTGTTATGGTGTTAGGTCTTCTGTTTAAATCTTAATCCATCTGAAGTTAATTTTTGTATAAGGTATAAGAAAGCCAAATCATGAGTGAACTCCCATTCACAATTGCTACAAAGAGAATAAAATCCCGAGGAATACAGCTAACAAGGGATGTGAAGGACTTCTTCAAGGAGAACTACAAACCACTGCTCAAGGAAATAAAGGACACAAACAGATGGAAAAACATTCCATGCTCATGGTTAGGAAGAATCTATATTGTGAAAACAGCCATACTGCCCAAAGTAATTTATAGATTCAGTTCTATCCCCATCAAGCTAACATTGACTTTCTTCACATAACTGGAAAAAAACCACCTTAAACTTCATACGGAAACAAAAGAGAGATCGCATAGCCAAGACAATCCTAAGGAAACAACAACAACAACAACAGAAACAACAACAATAAAGCTGGAGGCATCATGTGACTTTAAACTATACTACAGTAATCCAAACAGCATGTTAACTGGTACCAAAACAGAGATATAGAACAGTGGAACAGAACAGAGGCCTCAGAGGTAACACCACACATCTACAACCAGATGATCTTTGACAAACCTGACAAAAACAAGCAATGGGTAAAGGATTCCCTATTTAATAAATGGTGTTGGGAAAACTGATTAGCCATATGCAGAAATCTGGGAAGATTTTGACCTACTGATTCAATTTCTTAATATTGCAAGATTATTCTCTCATTCTATTTGCTAAGTTATATTTGGTAAAAACATGCCATTTTCTAAGTATTTAAATATGTTTATTAAGCTTGATTTTTAAAAGCATTTTCTTTACTACTGTTCATGTATGCCTTTTGTCTTGATCAATGTCATTAGAGCTTTGCCTCATAATTTATTTCAGATAACCAACTTTAGCTTTGTTCATCATTTTAAATTTACCTTTATTTTCAATTTCATTAATATCTGATATCATATTCATGTCTTCTATCTACTGTATCTACTTTTTTTTTTTTTTTTTTTTTTGAGATGAAATCTCCCTCTGTTGCCCAGGCTGGAGTGCAGTGGCATAATCTCAGCTCATTCCAACCTCTGCCTCCTAGCTCAGGTGATTCTCTTACCTCAGCCTCCTAAGTAGTTGGGATTGTAGGCATGCAGCACTGCACCTGTCCTGGCCTCCTGAAGTGCTAGGATTACAGGCGTGAGCCACCGTAACTGGACCCCTTCCAGCTACTCTTTTAAAGTTTATTTTGTGATTCTTTCTGCAGCTTCTTTAGATGAATACTTAGCTCATTAATTTTCTTTCTCCTTTCTTTCTTTTCTTTCTTTTTTTTTTTTTTTTTTTTTTTGAGACAGAGTGTCGCTCTTGTTACCCAGGCTGGAGTGCAATGGCGCGATCTCGGCTCACCGCAACCTCCGCCTCCTGGGTTCAAGCAATTCTCCTGCCTCAGCCTCCTGAGTAGCTGGGACTACAGGCACGCGCCACCATGCCCAGCTAATTTTTTTTTTTTGTATTTTTTTTTTTTTAGTAGAGACGGGGTTTCACCACATTGACCAGGATGGTCTCGATCTCTCGACCTCGTGATCCACCCGCCTCGGCCTCCCAAAGTGCTGGGATTACAGGCTTGAGCCACCGCGCCCGGCCTCTTTCTCCTTTCTTTCTAATTAAACATTTAAGACTAAACCTTTTCTCTAAGAAATACTTTAGCTTTAACCCATTTTAAGTTTTAAAATGTAGTACTTATGTACCATTCCATTCCAGTAGTTCATACTTTACAACATGATTTTGACTTTTACTTGTGCATTATTTAGAATCACGTCTTAAAATTTCCATATAAATACAGTCCTTTTCCTTTCTTTACTTTTCTTTTTCTTTTTCTTTCTTTCTTTTTTTTTTTTTTGGATACAGAGTTCAGCTCTATCGCTCAGGCTGGAGTGCAGTGGCATGATCTTGGCTCACTGCCTCCTGGATTCAAGTGATTCTCTGTCTCAGCCTCCTGAGTAGTAGCTGGACTACAGGCGTGCACCTTTTTCTCAGTCATCTTTTTGTTTTTATATTTGTAAATTAATTCCTTTGCTGTCAGAAAACACAATCTGGATGATACCAAATTTGTTGAGTTTTTTTTAAAAAGCTTAGTATGTAATATTTTAATAATATACATTATAATATGTATAAAGCAGATAGCAAATGTATATTCTTTAATTATTGGGTACCTAGTTTTCTATCTACTTACGTATGTATTTATATCTCTCAATCCTATAAATTGTATTGTTCAAATTAAATTATCCATATCTTTACTATTGGGGGTATTAGTTTGACTTATCAATAACAGATGTTAACTGTTTCTCACTATGATAATTAATTTGTCAGTTTCTCTTTGTAATTTTAAAAATAATTTTATTTGTATACTTGAGATATTAGATTACACGATTCCTAGTAATATGAAATTTTTTCATTGTGTAGCAGCTTTTTAACTCTCCAATAAATACTTTGATGTGAGAAATCTATTATGTCTGACATTCACAGAACTATACCTACTTTCTTTGGCAATTTGTTTAGTACATTGTTATTATCCTTTTACCTTTAATCATGTAATATACCATGATATCTTCTTACTATTGTACAAATGTCTGTTTTCTCTGTAGTCAACAACTGTCTTCTTTTTCATTTGTTTAGTTTCATACAATATGACATATCCAAACTCTCCTATTTAACAAAGCCACCTGTAAACCCTTTAAACAGATTAAGTGTTATATCGTTTTCATTTTCTTGGAGATGTCTGACCTACTCCAGAATGTGCTAATTGTTTTCTAGCTCTACTACTTTTGATGGAATTTTGGAAATGTTTTTGCCTCTTCCCTGAGTTAGAAGCTGTTCCTTGGTTCTGATTTTTTTCCTGGTTTTGGCCAGCCTCATTGTTGAGTTTGGGAGAATGCGCTGGATGGGCAGTCTCAGTTGCCCCACAGATCTACTCTCTGGACTTTTCTACCTTACTTTGTGTCCTATGAGGCTGATTTTTATGCATGACATCAATCTCTTGCTTTAGGACTTTCCCAAGGACTAGACCAGCGGGAAGCACCAGCAGGAGACAGAGGAAGAGGGGAGCAAGGGCAGAGTGTTTGACCATGGCTTCCCTCTGTCCTGGTCCCCACTAGCTTTCCATATTCCTTCATCGAATTCCTTAAGCTTCTAGGGCAGCCCTGACTGAAAGTAAAGCTACTTTTTTGCGGGGAAACCACTGCCTTCCTCAACCCTTCTGGCTCAGGAATGATAATTGTTTCTCTAGATTTATAGCACAAGAGTGCTTCATCTCCTGTCCCCCTTGCTGCCTGCCCCACACTTTTGTAAAATGTACCTCAATTAGACTTGATTTTCTTTCCTTTCAGTGTACCTTCTATTTCCTCCTGCTAACCTAATTGATGTAGGTGTCACTGGTTTTCTGAGAAAGTATGCATGGGAAATAAATATTTTATACCCTATACATCTAATATTTTTATTCTACCCTTACAACAGAATAACAATTTGCTACATATGTAATTCCATAATAAATAATCTTCATTAGGATTTCTAAGACCTTATTCCACTGTCTTCTAGGTTCCAACATGGCTTTTACAAAGTACATTCTTAGGATCTCTTCCTTATCCTCAGTGTACTGGAATTTCATAATGTGATCTGTTGCCTGCCCAGTTTCGTTAATTATACTTGGGTACCAGATGGTAATTTTCAATTCAAAAATTATGTTCTTCACTTCTGGAATGTTTATGAAGTATCTTTGTTCATCCTGGACTGACTTTCTAAGTGTCATTTGTATCTTTTTTATGTCTGTTGTTTTCCATGTTGTCCTTTTGCTCTATTTTTCTGGGTGACTTCCTCTATCTTAGAACTTTCCTGCTGAGTCTTTCATTTCTGGCAACATGATTTTAATTTCTAAGTGCTTTTTCCAATTTTATTAATATTATTTCAAAGCATCCAGTTCTTGTTTTATGGACACAATATAATTTCTTATTTCCCTGAAATAATTAATAATAAATTTTTAAAGTGTTTATTTCCCTTTACAGTTTGTTTGATCCATGCTGATTTTATTTCTTCTTATGGACTTTGTCTTCCATGCTTGAGAACTTCTGCAGCTGTCCTGTGGTTCTTGGCTAGTTGCTGATTGCCAGAGCAGAGCCATGTGTTATTGATTGGCTGCTCTGATCACATGGCTGAAGGTTCTTGCCTATAGATTCCCTACAGCATGAACTGGTCTCACCATTTCCCTGGAATTCAATCTCTTTAAGTTCTTTTCTGTTTGTCAGGTAAGATTATACAAAGAATAACTGCATTGCCTATCCTCCATGTCTTCTTCTTCTTTTTTATATTTTCCATTTCCTGAGCTTTCTATGCTGCCTATTCAGTAAGTTTCTTTATTTCTATCTTTTATCTTACTCTCATTTCAGTTGCTTAATCCATTGAGGGCTTTTGCTTTTACTGAAATAATTATATCTATTCCTAAAGCTGATCATTTTGGTAGTGTCATGTTGCTTGCTATTTTTTACAATCCTTATTTATCTTGAAATATTTCAAACATATTGACTTTATGTTCTAAATCTGTTCATTTTCATACCAATTGTACTGGAGGGGCTCAGATCTTTGTTCTTTATCTGCTTACTTTTCTACCAAACAGTGTGGTCCCCAGTCTATGGAAATACACTATTATTCTAAGCTCCTACTTGGTTGAACATGAGCTATTGTAGCACTAGTGATAATTTTCTTCAGAAAAATGTGAGTCTGATATGAATAACATGTTAACATTTTAATTAAACTTTTTTGGGCTTGGATTTTCCCATATGCAAGTAGTGTGAATTGAACCCTAGATCTGCTGGAGAGCAAATTTAAGATTGCAAATTCTTTTTTTTTTAATTGCATTTTAGGTTTTGGGGTACATGTGAAGAACATGCAAGATTGTTGCATAGGTACACACATGGCAGTGTGGTTTTCTGCCTTCCGTCCCCTCGCCTGTATCTGTCCTTTCTCCCCATGCTATCTCTTCCCACTTCCCCACCCCCCGTCCCTCCCCCATTTCCCACCAACAGACCCCAGTGTGTAGTGCTCCCCTCCCTGTGTCCATGTGTTCTCATTGTTCAACACTCGCCTATGAGTGAGAACATTCGGTGTTTGATTTTCTGCTCTTGTGTCAGTTTGCTGAGAATGATGGTTTCCAGGTTCATCCATGTCCCTACAAAGGACACGAACTCATCATTTTTGATGGCTGTGTAATATTCCATGGTGTATATGTACCACACTTTCCCTATCCAATCTATCATTGTTGGGCATTTGGGTTGGTTCCAGGTCTTTGCTATTGTAAACAGTGCTCCAATGAACATTCGTGTGCATGTGTCCTTATAGTAGAATGATTTATAATCCTTTGGATATATACCCAGTAATGGGATTGCTGGGTCAAATGGGATTTCTATTTTTAGGTAATTGAGGAATCGCCACACTGTCTTCCACAATGGTTGAATTAATTTACATTCCCACCAACAGTGTGAAAGTGTTCCTATTTCTCCACATCCTCTCCAGCATCTGTTGTTTCCAGGTTTTTTAATGATTGCCATTCTAACTGGTGTGAGATGGTATCTCAATGTGGTTTTGATTTGCATTTCTCTAATGAGAATCATTATTGTTTTATCTCATTTGTAGCAGGAGGAAAAGGACAGGTTTCCTAGTAGGCAACTGTGTATTAGTCAGAATAGGCTAAGTAATGCTGAATAAGAAACAACATCTCAGTGACTTACAGAGAAGCATTTATTTTCTCTTGTGCAAAGCCTGATATGGATCTGAAAATCTCTTTTGGAGAGTTGTCTTCCCTGCAATGGCTTTCAATACATACTGCTTCAATTCCGTGGTGCTTTTAACTTAATATGATGCATTAGAATTTACCACAGCAGGAAGAAGATAGCTTGGGGGAATAAAGCACCAATAATTTTACATGGAAATGATACATATAATTTTTTTTCCAAGTGATAATTGAGAGAAGAACATTTACTGAAGAAAAAAAAAAAGTAAATGAGAATGAAAAGATGATTGTAAAAGGAAGTAAGCAGATGGAAAGTTCTAGGAGGTGAATTAGAGTTTTCCTTTGTTTAAGATATTAGGGACCCCAGTGAGGAAAACATTTCTTAAATGTGGGAGCACAGTCACTGTTTTTGCTACAGCTGCAAGCTCCTGTTGCTTTGGGGAGGAGTAGGTCTAGAAGGTTTATATTTCCCTGTCATAGAAGACAAACAACTTTCATACACTGTTGCTTTTGATTCTTGGTTATTTTCATGTCTATCCAGTGCAGATTCAGGGAGAAGGCTGAGAAGTGACTTGATTCAGCACCAATGACTAATTTGAGTCATTCAGGATCTCAGACATGACTTCTTATTTAATGAACTGCATGTTGCACAGAAAGCTGTGGCATGCCCTTAGCTTTGATAATTCTTTTCCAAGTTTTTATTCCCTGCCTCCTTTTTGTCTCCCTTCTTTCTATTCATAACTCAGACTAGCCATTGGCCACCATCAGTTTTTACAAAGTTATTATTATTACTGCTTAAAATATTTATTAAGCATTCAGTATATGATTAGTCATTTTCTGTTTGTCCAATTGTTTTATATGTTAGATGATTTAATATTCATGACAGAACTGTGTGGTAGGTTCCATAATTAGCCCCATTTCTGAGGTGAAGAATTGGAAATAAAGTAGGGCTAAACAAACTGCCCAAGGTCATTCAGGGAGTAAGTTGTGGAGCAGAGGTTTGAACCTATGTCTTTCTGAATCAAAAGCTTGCATTCTTTATCACTCTGCACTGATACCTCAACTTAAGGCCGTTTATGAAAATCAATGGAGGATTTGCATTCAGAGACCAACCCATAGGGTTAGTCTTATATGACAAGATCTCCGCACTCTGAAGAAAGGAGCTGCTACATCATTTGTTGTCTCAGCCAGGGTTTGGATGTGCTGTGAGTAGGTAGTTGGTGGCTCTACTTGGGCAATGTCTTCCACCTTCAGCAGGGAAGAGCATGTGCACTTTCAGGACTGCCAGCCCAGCCCTTTCACGAGTAGTGAATTCACTTAGTTGTCATCCCAACTCCAGCCCCTCACCCCTGCTTAAAGTTGGAAGGAAAGAGTTCTAAGTCAGCCTTTCTGAAGGGAGTGGTAACAGACTGATTTTTACAAGTTCCAGAGTTTTTCTCTTAGTAGGCAGCCATCATAGTAACTACCAACAATCAAAGCACATTTAATCAGCAATTAATGAATTAAAGTGAGAGGTGCATTCTAGGCAGAATCATGCAAGTTTAAGGATACAAACACTTGCAGCAAGGCATTTTGCTCTGGGTAAAGGCTGAAACACGATGTAGATAAACCTGAATGTCCTCGGAGGTTCCATTCCACTTAAAGTTGTTAATTGAGTTTAGAAGTTAGGGTGTGTGGGTAGGTGCAGTGGGACATGAGTCTGGAAAGAAAATGAAAACTGGGACAAGATTAGAGAAAGACTTGTATACCCATCTAACATTTGGGAAATTAGTTTAAAGGTTAACAAGGAGCCATTGGAACTTTTTGATTTGTAAACATGTATATTAAAAATTATTTTTCATAATAGTATATCATAATATGTCATAACATTTCTGAAATCATTTAGAAGACAATATTTCTTGAGGCTGAAGAAATACTTTCTTTAAATTCAGTGATTCCTTCAAGTTTCTTTTTGGTGTTTTTATCTTCTGTGAAATTCAGTTAAAATGAAAGTAATTAAGTACTTTAAAAGTAACATATAATGTCATTTAAAATAAGTTTGTGTATTTATATATCCTGTCCTTAAATATGCAAATATACATTATGTAGTGAAATGCTGTCAACAAGGCCTTTATATGTGGGCAATGGAGTTTAGCCAGTTTGTATCTATTCTTTAAATTTTTAATAATAGTCAAAACAGTAAACTTCCTTAGATGATCCTGTTGTATGATCAATTCCCTTCTTATTCAATGCACCCATGGCAGATGAATTTACTTCATACCTTGGAAGATCCTGGATAACTTCCCAGTCTTTTTCTCCAGACTGACACATATCCAAAAAAGAACAGATCTGTTTATACAGTTCCAACTAGATGATCTTAGGCATTCAAAATCTTTCTGCAAGGACACTGAACTCATCATTTACTCTCCACTCCAATCAGCTTCTTCTGTATTATCCAGAAACTCAGGAGTCATTATTGATTCCTGTCTTTTTTCACTAAAACATTCAGCTCAAAATCTCTTTAATTCCACCTCCTCATTAGTTCTTTCCATTTCCCTTGCCCCTTGCTACAAGCTCTCATCCCTTACTTCTTGAATTACAAAAGCATAAATCCTCTAGGTCTAAACTTTGCCAGATGGATCTTCCTAAAATACAAATCTGATCTTATCATTCCTCTACTTAAAAGCCTTCAGGACTCACCACCTCCTCAGGATTAAGTTCAGACTAGTGAGTTTCTGGAACCATGAAGCTGTTATCCCATTGTCATCTGGGCTCTGCTGTTGCAGATAATAACGTTTGCATTTAGAAATGTATATGTTTGTAAATCTTGCTCTCTTTTGTTTTGTATTTTTAAGATTTAATCTCTGTTGTTGGTTTTCTGCTGTTACACTGATGCCTAGGTGTTAATTATTTTTCTGTTGTTATTATTCTGCTTGAACTAAATATGCTTGCTAAATTTGAAGACTCATATTTTTGTTTTTGATTTTCCCAACTCTTGAAAATATTTAGCCATTTTGATGCAAATGTTACCTTTGACTCACCACATTTACGCTTTCTAAAATTCTTGTTAAATATAAGTTGAACTTGTTTCTAGGTCTTTTGTTACTTTTTAAGAAAGCTTTACTGAGGTTTATTTGATACACAATGATAGTATCATTATGGCTACAACAAAAAATAATCAACTTGGATAATCAAATATCCAAGTATACACTTGGACATATGTGTATGTCCTGTAAAATGATCAGCACAATTAAGATAATGAATATGTCCATGTGCTCCCAAAGTTTCTGCACAATCCTGCCCATCCTTCCTTGTTCTTGGAACTACTAATCAACTATAGATTAGTTTGCATTTTCTGTGATTTTATATTAATAAAATCATATAGTGTGGACTCTCTTTGGGGTTTGGTTTCTTTCACTTGGCATAATTATTTTGAAATTCACCCTTGTTGTAGCACATATCAATAGTTTATTCTTATTTATTGCTGACTAGTATTTTATTATATGGACATACCACAGTGTATTTATTCCTTCAGCTCTTGGTGGATATTTACATGGTTTCCAGATTTTTGCCTATTATTTTAAAAAAACTGATATAAAAATTGTATTCATGCCTTGTATGGACATATGCTTTTATTTATCTCAAGTAAATGCCTAGGAGTAGAGTGGCTAGATCATAAGATAGATGTATATTTAACTGTTTAAGAAACTTGCTGACTGTTTTCCAATGTGGTTGTATCCTTGACATTCCCTCCAGCAATGTATGAGGGTCCATTCCTCCACATTCACACCAACACTTGATATGGTCAGTCTTTTCATGTTTAACCAATCTAATATATCTATAGAGTATCTTATTGTGGTTTTAATTAAATTTCTGAAGTAAGAAATTACATTGAGCATCTTTTTATGTGCCTATTTGCTATAGAGTAGTTCCCAGCTCACTCGTGGTTTTATTTTTCACAGTTTCAGCTACCTGTGGTCAATGGCAATCCAAAATATTAAAGGGAAAATTTCATAAACAATTTATGTGGTGTTTACCACACCACATAGGTGCTAAAATTCTGATTCTATACCTGCTTTATTGTGCAAACATGTTTAATTTCTCATAGGACAGTTTTTTTCTCCATTACATAGCTGGTTTATCCACTGGAGTCTACATATTCCTGTCTATTCTGTCTTAAAACAATAAAATTGTACTTGAATATTTTGTCCTTTTATTTTCTTTCATCCTCAGATTTCTTAAAATTCTAGTTTATACCCACATTTACCCATTTCTAAACAACCATTATTGTACTAAAATAGCTTATTAAAGAAATGCTCAGAAACCCACTAAAATGGTCTGGCATAGTTTTTATTCTCTTTGGTCTCTCTAACATTTGATGGCATTGACCCCTTTATTCTTCTAATGCTCTTCTCACTTTTGTTGACAACACTCATTTTCCTAGTGTAGCAAGGAGGGGAATGCCATTTACACAAAAACTCTGCACTTGACCTTCTAATGAGGGAGACATAATAGATATGATACTATATATATATGTGTGTGTGTTTACAAATGCTAAATTTTGATACTGTTCTTTTCCATTGATAGTTATTGGTGGGAAAAGGCAAAAAGAAGTTTTCTGCTTCAGGGTTTTTGCCAACTCTTCCACATTGCTAAAGGATAATTTAGTAAATTATACTTTGTTTAGTAGAATGTATTTGTGAGTCTTTAAACATGTAAATACAAGCCAAAAGCCAATAAAAAGTTGAATAACAAAATTCTGAAAAACAAAGTGAAGGAAATTGCAATATAGAAGGAAGGGGAGAAGGAAGGGAAACTCAAGAAACCAAGAGATATAGAGAGGCTGTTAGAAACTTGAAGAAGACAGAATGGAAGCCGAAAGAACTCAAGAATGAGAGTCTTTCTGTAAACGACCAGCTAGTCTCAGGAGCTGTCTGGGTCTGGTGGTATGGTGGGGTCAGTCACAGATCTAGTTTTTGGGAGCTGCAGAAGACCAAGGTACAAGTGAGGACTTGAGATGGTAAACATACTCAGCTGGAAATTCATCAGAAATCTGTCAGGTCTCTTTTGTAAGACTAACATCCACACTGCTTAAATAAAAATGCCTTAAACTCATCAACAACAGGAGAGAACCACAGCGTTACCCTAAACCTCAACAGAAAGTTTTATTTAGACCGGCATAATGCAACAGAACTTTCTGCAGTGTTGAGAATGTCTGCATTTTGCAATATGATAGCTATTAGAGCTGAAATATGGCCACTGTGACCAAGGAACTGAATATTTAATTTTTCTTAATTTTCAATTAATTTCAATTTAAATAACACATGTGGCTAATAGCTATGTGAACTTTATCTAACGAGGGTTTTGTGGGCCACATATGGTCTTCATGGCATATTTGATTTTTTTATTTGTTTTGTTTCCACAACTCTTTAAAAATATAAAAACATTCTTAGCTTGAGGGTTGTACAAAAAAAAAAAAGGCAATACGCCAGGTTTGGCTGCTGGGCCATAGTTTACCACCCCCTGGCCTACTCTTTCAATGCTTTTGAAAATGTTTATGGTTTTAATATTATTTAAAATGATTGGCATTATCACTTCAGGTTTAGATGAATAAGTGGTCTTTTTTTTTTTAATGTTGTAATAGAGCTTTTTGCAGACTGTGTTTCATTGTAGATGCTTTACACCAAGAAATAGCCCTGTATTTGAATAGGTTGGGAAAAACTGCTTCAAATCCTGCTTTTGAATATTTATAATACACATTCATACATTAAAGGCTTTGAAAGTAGATGGCAAAATATTGGCTTTACGTTAAGTTTGCATTTCTATCCTTATTTATCCATCTTGTACATGGCAAGCAGTGTATATGTGTGTGCAGGGAGGAGTGTATATATGTATAGCATACAGGGTGTATAGGTGCATGATGTGTATGTGTGTGTAAGTGCCTGCAGTGTGTGTGTGTGGCAGGTAACGCCTATTAATATTCTGCAGAATGCATGCTCTGCAAAAATCTACTCTGAGAAGCACTTGCTGAACAAACCTGACAATGTCTTTCTCTCAGGGACTCCAACCAGAGGCACATATAGTAATTAAATGCTAGTCAGAAGGAGTGGGAGGATTTATTCCTGTTGAACTAGTTCAGAGAAGCTGTCATTAAGACTTTTCAAGAAGGGCTAGGGAGATCAATTCACCCTGGGATATTATGAGAGGAAGCTGAGGGGGCCCTCTGTCTGCCAGAGTCAGCCCTGGCCCGTGGAATATGGCAGAGCAGGCTTGTGGGAGCTGGAGAGACAGGTTATGGAGGTGGCTCCAAGGGGACTTCAGGGACCCTTGGAAGAGCAATTAAAAGTCACGATCCCTCTGTGAGGAAAGGGAAGTTCTCAGCCCACTTTAATTGAGGAAACAAAGAATGACTGGCTTGAATTCAGTGGAGAATGAACAACAGATTTTGAAGACAGCACTCAGGAACACCAACTGTTTAATAAGGAGGAAATACTTCCCCAAGGACAGGAACATTAGACTCCTCTGTTGTTCTGCTCAACTTAGGAAAAGCCAGCTCAGGAATAGCAACGGCACTCAATTCAGTGGTCTTCAGGAAACACTTTCAGCTTCTCTGAGAGAATACAGTTCCTAGACCCTGTTCAGATGTGGTCTGTTTTTACTTTCCAAGATGCTGAAGAGATGGTGCTGAAGAGATGGTGGCGTTAACTCACAGAAAATGCCCGGGTTTGTCTTATGGCAACAAGAGGCAGAAAGCGAAGTGTCCGTCTGTAAAAGCTCCTCCTTCCTATAAAATAGCTGGTAGGCAGATTCTGTCACTTTCTGAGGATGTGACTTCATATATTTACCTCCTGGTAAAGCCATTTTCATGTCTGTGTTTTACCTAGTGAGACTGGTATTTTCGTTCTGTTCTGCAGATTTTTACAGCAACATTCTGTCTCTACAACGGCTCAGTTATGTTATATTTATTTCCACTCTTGATTATTTTTAATAACACTTGAGGCAAATGGAGGGTGAGTGAACCATTTTCTAGTCCTCATTAAGCACAGATGGTATATCGCTGAGGTCTGTGCAGGGCTCTCCTAGACTCTCAGTAGAGCTGCCTGTGCATCCCCTGCTGGTTCTTGGCCTGAGTGCCCAGGGCCTGAGTGGTGTGGGCCTTGCACACCTGGCCTATGGTGGGGTTGGGGCCAGTGAGGTAGGGATAGGGTCAGCTATTAGAGAAGAAACTGGGCCATGTTGTACCTCCACAAGTTCCCTCTCCCCCACAGAGAGCTGATGGGCTTTTCCTGGAGAATTTTGATTTTAATAAGTCCAACGAAGCCAGAAATGTCCTCGATCTCTAAAGAGCCAAATTTTTGGTGGTGAAATTTCATGTTCGCTTTTCTTAGACACCCATCAAAGGCCCTCCTAGATGTGGCTACCTGAGTTACTAATCCTAAAGGCTTGAGTATAAGAGAATGCTGGGGGTCAAATGTCAGGGACAAACTGTGTTTCTTAGCTTGGCACAGCAATAAAAAATGAGCAGGCCCCACGTTAGTTATGGCCCATAACTGGGTAAGGCCAACCCAGCCTGAACATTGAGTTTGAACAAAGAACACAGGATAGCGTGGTGTTGGCCACGGCAGAATTCCCACTTTGACACCAAGACAATCTTCCTGCTGTTGCTGAGTTTTATGACTATGATGTCATTGAGCGCTGCCAACAACAGTGCTGTTATATCACAAATGAAAAGGTCTTCAAACTAACTGAGGGACCCCATTATGCCAAGACTGGAGCTTGTCATAAAAATCATCCATCACTGATGTCTGCGAGCTTCTGAGTTGGGCCTTGAGGGAAAAGAACTGTGAAATTTGGGTTCAATTTAGTTGTTTTGATCTGGACTTCTTTATGAGTGGGGAGAATTAAATTGGCCACATGTGACCTTGTATTTAGAGGAAATCAAATCACTCAAACAAGATAATTTAACCTCTTGCTCAACAATTCCTCCTTTTCTCTTCAGCTCCAGGGTTATTGATTGAGGTCCTGCCTGAATACATTTTACTAGAGTTTAGAGAATTGTAATAGTTGCATTGTTTCTCTGGTTACAACCCCAAAATGCATTGCAGATTTCTTCAACTGAAATCATTCCCTGACGTGAATATGTTGTGGGAATGAAAGACTGATTTCAGCATTCAAACCACACCACTGGAGGGAAGTGCAGTGAGGGGAAACCAAGCAGCGATCATGGCACAAGAGTCTTTTCCTCCTGTCTTTGTCTGCCTATCTGCTCACCTGACAGATACTCACTAAGCACGAAGTTCATACCAGGCAGGTGTACTAGGTGCTTAAAACGGAATAGAACCCTGGTTAAGAGGTCCATTTCTGACCTCGTGGAGCTTTGAGTTAATTGTTGATATATATTTTTCTTTTTCTTTTTCCACTAAATTACATCATTTTATTTTCATAATGACTAGCCATTTGGTGGCAGAAATAATTACCCTGCAAAATGACAAGTAAATAACAGAAGATAGCCCTGAATTTTAAAAACATGTTGATGGAATTCTACACAGTAGTTTAAATAAATATGCAAACATACAAAACAGTGTTCTCTCTATAATACGTGAGTGGATATGTCTAAACACCTAGTGACAGATAATGCTCTCCACTATGCATGATGGGAGAGAATGAGATCAGAGATCAGGGAAGGATAGGGAAGACTTCAGTGAATTTTCAAATTTTAATTTTTTTGCTGGGCACGAGATGAGATTTGTAGTGTGTGTGTGTGTGTGTGTGTGTGTGTGTGTGTGTGTGTAGTACATGCAGCATATTTAAAATATACCATAGTGTAAAAGCTATCTTTAAACAGTCATGCCACAGAAAACCAGGTGCAGGCACTGAGAGCTGGAAGGACTTGCCTGTATTTGTTCTCCCCTCGCCCTGTTTCCCAAGTACAATCCTCTAAAGCACTCCTCTCTATTTTCTTCAAAAGTTCAGTGTTTATTATTGGCTACTGCTCCCTTTATTTCCCATGTCTGCATCTGTACATATGACCCTTAGTTTCAAATCACCCCAGAAAGTGAAAGAAGCTTTAGAAGGAGAAGGAAAGCAGCAATGAGTAAATTTATACTGTCTTTGGTCACTTACCCACCTTAAATGGGGGGGTAATGTGGAGTCTGATTGTTCCCTAAATTACCCAGTTCAAAAAACCAGTATTCATTTGGTATATTTTGCAAATTGCTGAGAATGGTATAGAAGCTGAGATGCGATAAAGAGCTAACACTTACTATATGAAGGCCAGAGTGAACTTTATTTAACTCTTCCAGATTTCTGAACTACTTCCCACGAAATTGTAGGTTGGATTCCCCTGAGGGGGAATTCAGCTCTTTTAATTACTGCTTCCAGTCCATGTTTTATGCATTCTAATTAACATGTTAATAGTTGTGGGGTTTTTTTTGCCCTGAGTCAGTTATACGAAAGACACAATTTTCAAAATAAAAATAATAAAAATATCAGCTTTTCCAGTAAGTGTGGATTATGTGCTTGTCACAATAGAGAAATCTGACAGGACCAGACCATGATATTTGTTCTGTCTGTTGATAGCCATGTGGCTTCAGAAAGACGGGGCTGTCCAAGACAACCATCAAGTATGTCTGGACTTTAAACCTGTCTTGACTTTTAGGGATTTTCACATAGCCAATGTGTCAATGAGCAATGCACTCTAGGGCATTAGGCATCTAATTTGGTAATTCAGAGGTTGATCTGAAATGCCAGTTGGGTGAACTGGTAGGGAGTAGAGGCAGAAGTGTGAAGCATGGAAATGAAGAACAGATGAGAATTCCATAAATGGATTTCATCTGATAAGCTGGGGCTCACAGTGGAAATGTAGTCACCCAAGGATTGGTTTTGCTTAGAAGCCATTCAGAAGTGCATGTCACTGCACTGACAAGTCATGGCTTAGCCCTCGTGTGCTCATTGTCTGAACAATTTCTTTGCCCTACATTCCAAAACAACAATATACCGTGTCTATGTATCAGAGGAATTAGAAACATATGGTCTGATTTGGTTTACTTAAGGGGACAATGGCAAAGAATATCTAAGATCCAGACTATTCCAGAAATCTAGTCACTATAATTATGCTTTGAACAGATCAGATCAATTATTTGAAACTGAAAAAAATATATAGTATTAGGAAATTTTTTTTCATATTCAGGACTTGAAAAATCAATAAGACATGGTCTACAAATGCTTATTATTTGATTTGGACAGTGAATGAGACATGTGGGAGCTCTCAGGGCCCCAGATTAGGGGTTGAATCACAAGACAATAATGAGAACCAACACATTTTTATAGTGCTGACCGTGTCCCAGCATTTTACAGTGACTGTGAGGTAAGCACTGCTATTATTTCCATTTAACAGATGAGGGAAAGTGAGTAAAGTGACTTCCCCAAGATCACACAACAAGTAAGGAGTAGAGTTGGTATGCCATCCTAGGCCATTAGTCCCCAACATCCATTTTCCTAACCATTATACTGTGGTTTCCCTTACATTCAGCTTTCCTTTCACTATTCCTCCTCTCCTCCACTCCTCCTCACCTTCACTTGCTCCCTGACTTCTCTGATTCTTCTTTTTCTACTTCTGCCAGACTCTCATTTGTCTCTTTTCCCACGTCACCTCTTTATTCTCTCTTTGTTTTCCATGTCTCCTCTTTGTCCTTTCTGTCTTAATCTTCGTTTGTCCTCCAGGCTCTGTTGATGTTTCTCTTTCCTGTAATGGGCTTTACCACTACGTGTTCCCAGGTATGCTCCTTTTCTCTATGTCCCTAATGTTTATCTTCTGTAAATAAGGAGGCCGTGCCACATGTTCAGTAATGTTGCTCATCGATCTTGCATTATAGGCTTACATGCAGTACACATACAGAATACTATATTAAATAGATTTAGTAGTCCTTGAATGATTTAATTTAAAAAGAGGTATCTTCTACTTTCAGAAATAACACAGCTAAAGCTTACTACAATACTTAATAGTTATATTATCCTCCTGTCTTAGTCAATATTGTGCTGCTGTAACAGAATATCACAGACTGGGCAATTTACAATGAGCAGAAATTCATCAGCTCATGGTTCTTGGAGTCCACGAAGTTCAAGGTTAAAGGAGGTGGAATCTAGCAAAGGCCTTCTTGCCATGTCTTTCCATGGCAGAAGGGCAAGAGAGAGGGAACTAAAATCACTTTTTTATAACGAACCCCCTCTCACCATATCAGCGTTAATCCATTCATGAGGGCAGAGCCCACGTGGCCTTATCATCTCTCAGTAGGCTCCACTTCCCTGCATTGTTGCCTTAGGGACTAAGTGCCCAACACATGCTCAAACCATAGCACCTCCTATGTTTCTTCCTTGACAAAAAGGAGAATTATTCCCATCTATGAATAGAACTAATTTGTAAATCTGAGTATAAATTTTATTTGACAAACTGGATTTCTCCTTATGAGATGATGGCAGAATATGTGCTGTTCAGAAGAGTTTAGAAGCCACTGCTGCCCAGGAGCACCATAAATGTACACAGAGGACCTGTATGACCAGGAAACCCCCAAGAGTTTGTTTAAGTCTGAGGTTCTGTGACTGTAGGCAAAACAATTTAGTGAAGAGAGATTGACGTAAGTGTGGACTTGCCATCAATACTCTACAAATAAACCTGCTTGCTTATGTCCTGAAAGACAAATGGAGAGACTAGCATCCTCATTTATTGCCTTGGATTCAAAATCATTTCAACAAATATTCACAAGTGTCTGTTGCAGGAAGGAAGTGTGATAAGCATTGTGGCTGCGAGAAAAATGAGGCCAGGTCCTTGCCAGAGAGCTCAAGGGTCAGGTTAGAGATGGGTCCCTGCTGTCCCCCTGCTGAACAGACAGTGAAACTACGTCACCTGCTGGGCTGTCCACCCAGCAATTAGAGGTGGATGAGAAGGCTGCATGTTGACAACCACAAGAAAGTCATCGCCATGAGTCATTTGTAAATATGTCCAACTTTATGTCAGCTCCTTGCTTCAGCAGGTGGATCATTTATATTTTCCCTGGAAGCCATCTGCTGGTTAAATGTCGAGGCTGATTTGTTTTTCTGTTGCAGGGGAGAAGGTGGTTTTCCCAGAAGTAACTAGAATATGTCTGCATTTTGGCAGAGGCTCAGGAACTAGGAGAGGGATGGGGAGCTTTTGAAGTTCTGCCTTTCCTACTGTGTGCAAACTTTTCTGAACAGCTAAAAATCTGCTTATCTTTCAAATATTCAATCCCTGAGAGAAAACACGCAGTTCACCGTTGGGGGTTACAATACAGGGTCTTTGTTGGCTTTCTGATCTCTTAGTCTTTAGCTGCTGACAGTTAAAAATCAAGACATAGCTAGAAAAGGTGGATTTACAACTAGTCTCACCTTCTCTACACACTATTCATTCTTTTCAAATCTCATGTTTAATTGAAAAACATTTTGATGGTTATTGAAAGGGAAGTGCAAAAGCTACTAACTATTTCCATGCCTGCCTTCATCTAGGAAAGAGATTCTGATATGGCAAATTAAAGGAAATAAAATTTTGCAAATGTTACTATAAAGGTGCGAAGTGTAAGGGCAGATGTTCTTTATTTGTTTGAGCACAAGCATTCCAACATTACCTTGAAATGAAATTTCTTGTGTATGCATTCATTTTCTCTTAGAGTTGGGGTTATATTTTCCTTGAGAATTCTGTAAAAACTGGGTGTAATGAAATAATTACTATTATGGTGGGCTTTAAAATAGTAAATCAAGAAGAAAAATAATTTTCTAGTTAATGATTACAACAATTGGATTGTCAATAGTATTATATTATTTTTACCGATGGCTAAATAAATACAGGAGAGGGAAAAATGAATAATCTTGGCAAAGTGATCACCTACCTTATCTTATGTCTTACTCTTCAGTTGCAATCTCAATGCTTGGCAGAGTCAGACTTTCACGATCTGGTAATGGTTTTCACTGAGGCAAGAGGGGAAAACAGCTGGTTGTAAATCCAGCCTAACAAAATTCTGCATCCTGGAGTTACACAAAATAAGCCTAACCCTCTTCCTTCTGGTGGTCCTTAAGACATCTGTAGACAGACATGTCATTAAACTCTTTCTTCTGCGGGTGAAACTTACTTGCATACTAAAGCAACTCAATGTGTGCTAGAATCACCTCTCCAGTTCAGTCTTAACATTGCTTCTCTTTTCGACATTGTCCAACCCAAGCTGCAAGGAGAACCAAAACTCACAGCCGCTTCTGGATATGTGTGAGCAAGAGTGTCTGCAGTAGAGGGGTAGGAGTAGGAAGCATCCCACAGAGTGGCTGAGGAAGACACCCCTGGGCCATTTGTTCTTCTTGTGAGGGGCATAATAACTTTTTCTCTGGCCAACAGCAGGATGAACTACAATTGGCCAGCCTAGATTCGCAATCACCCTTTTCTGCCTTTTGCCTCAGTGAAAAGTAGTTCCCAAATCAGGAATCTGTGACTCTTGTCTACTTTTTCAGAGAAAGACCCATAGTCAAATATCCACTTGGTCTTGGCACAGTTCTATACAGGTGACTTTTCACTGCATATTAATTTGTTTTACATAGTTGTTTGTTAAATAAAAAATGACCCACAGGTATGGAAAAGGGACCATCAAATACTGGCTCATGTGATATTTAAGAATAAATCTTTGTTCTGCCTGTGATGTTGAGCAACACGCACTGACCAGATGTACAAGATGGCCATTTTCTCCCCAAAAATCTTAATTTTGCTTTTCAACCCTCAATGTCACTGATCATTAAATAAACACATGGCAAAGTCCTCCAACCACTAGGCTAATATCAGCCAATAAATATCTAATTGGGTGAGATTCTTTTGTGGGCCTGGTTATGAATGGTTCTATCACTCACCAGATACAATATAGGAAAATGCCTCTTTTTTCCAGGGCTGGGAAAGTCGTAAATAGTGTCCAAAGGTCTCTCATAGCCAGCTAAGCTGGGATTAGGAGCAATCCAAGCCACAAAGCCCCTCTCACTGATGGTGTTCACTATCCAAATGGCATTTGATGAGTGTATTCACACATGTCAAGCTAATTGTAAAAGTGAGGCTCTTAATAGTGTTTTGTTTTATGAAAAAGGAAACCTGAAGTTTCTATCAGTATGCTCAATGTGGATGGAATTGCTACAGGAAAAAGGAGAAGATTTAAGATAAAAGTGAAAGAGCAATACTCTTTGAAAGTTACTTAGATAAATATGACTTTATTCACATACAAGTAGGGAGTCCAAGTAACATTCTAGAAAGCATTTAGTCCCACCCTTTAGATTTGGGAAAGTCATAAAAGTTGGAAATAATCTATACCAGTGCAGTGGTTTTAAAGAACTACTGATGAAGGATTTTTCTTGGTTATTTTGCAATCCAGGGACCTCTGCAGCATCCTCACCTGTGCCTTGCTCAGTCCTGGACCTGAGATTGTGCACTGGCCCAGATCCCATGCATACGGTGGGATCCATGCTCAGCTTGCAGCTGGGCCAGGTGCATCCCAGCTTACCTATGTTACAGCTTGTACCCATGTTTGGCAGTTCCTAAGTTCTTGTCCCACATCCAAGAAGAATGAGATTATGCTGATAATCAAAGGATGAGGACAGCAGAGAAGAATTTTATTGAGAGACAGAACAGCTTTCAGTGAAGAGGGGATGTGAGGGTGGTCCCTCACCAGAAGTCCGGTGGTCTCCCTCCTAGTGTGACTAGGTCTAGGGCTTTTATGGGCTCAGAATGGGGGAGTACATGCTGATTGGTTTGTGGGTATCCAAAAAAGGCTAAAACAAAGGTACCACTCAAAGGTGGGCACAATAGTGTAAAAAACTTATTAGGGAATGGTGGGTATATGTAAAATAGGTACAGGGTGGGATCAATCTGCGGAAAGTGCTAAATAGGAAGAGAGGCTCTCAATCCAGTCTGTGGATTTACTCAGGACTTGTAGCTTGGTTTTCAGGTGCAAACAGCTTTGGTATGAGGTGGGGTTTCACTGGGGACCCGCCCTTATCTGCCTAGGCATTTGACTGTCTGTCTCCTGCTGCTAATACTACCAGAGTAACTTGGCTGTATGTAGGAAGATGACAAAGAGACTGTATGTCTCCAGCCAGTATGAGCTGAGTTAGGAAAGTGGAAAGTAGCTGGTTTAAAAAGAAGTCAGTGTCAACACTTCTGCTTTTTCCTTTATCATCACAAACACGAGGGAGTTTCGGGCTCTGTTCTAGCTCTGCTGCTACTAATGTGGATTATTATATTGGACTCATGCGTAATTCCTCTAGACCTCATAATTTTGCATCACATACCCTTGTAATGAGGGTATTATGTTAGAAAAACTACAAAGAAACTTCAAACTCGAGAGTGGATTTTCCACAGGCCCTGGGTGATGTCCAGTGATACGAGGCAAGAGTATGAAGACAGATGGGTGTTTTTTCTCTTTTTTTTTCCAACAGACTCTTCAGGGGAAGAGGTCTAGGAAGCACTTAATGGATCTTCTCAGACTTGCAAAATTCTTGTACTTACTCTTCAGAAGTAGTGGGGCACATTTTCCTGGGCCTGCTTCCTCTAAGAAACAAACCCCAAAGCAAATGGGTTAATCTTGTGGAGAAATACATAACTAGTGTATGTCAGGCATTATTCTGATGGGGTCTTACCAAGGCATGCTACGTACCTCACCCCACCCACTCAGGCCTCTGTTCTGCCCCTACCAGAACCAACCTTCTTTTTCTCGAGGAAAGCTCTTTCCTGCCTTAAAATCTCCAGCCCATAGGTTACATTTGCCAAGAATGCTCCTTCCCTCTCCTCTTCAACCAGGGAACTTTTACTTACTTTCACACCTTAACTTAAATGCCAGTCCTTTAGGGAAGCTTTCCATGGCTCACCCACTGGATTATAGTCCTAGGTTGGAAACTTTGTGGCATACTCTTTATTTCCTTCATGATCCTTATTCTAAGAATAATGATTTAGTTTTGGGTGTGTTTTCATTTATTGAAGGCTGTTACCACTCTAATAAACACTTCCATGATGGAAGAAACTATGTTTATTTTGTTCAACATGATATCCCAGCACTTAGCAAACAGTCTAACACAAACTAGGCACTTCATTGATATTAATTATATGGATTTTAAAAATTGTCTATCAAACTTCTAGACCAGCAGTATCCAATGAAACTATAAAGGAAGGAAAGCCACACATGTGAGACACATATATAACTTGAAATTTTCTAGTAGTCACTTTATATTTCCCTTACCAGGTGAACAAAATAGGTGAGAAGCCCTGATTGCAGGTGGGATGAACACACTCACACTTTTTCTCCCTCTGATTACAATTATAAAATTTGGGCAGAATGCATGGAGAAGCTATGCAAAGACTCTGAAAAGAAAACAACAGCAATACATTGAAAAAGAGTACAAAAGTTTGAAATACCATTGATCTGGCAGTGAGCTTTTATTTTCCTCACAATGTCTCCTGGCTTGTACTTCTCATATCCCAAAACTTAGAAGGGGACATCAGGGCACAGACAGAGCTCTAAGAGCTCCTGTAGTGCCAGCTCAAGGAGCTAGAAACTGAACTCCTAATGTACCCAGTAAGGTAAACCCTCATTTTAAAAACAATTATTTTCTTGTCTTTATTCTCTCCTCACTGAGACCCCAAGTGATCCGAAGGCAGCAGGAATAGTAGCTGTTAACAGGAGGCTAATGGCACCAAAGCTCTGAGGGAAATGTAAGTGTCATGGGTATTGCTTTGTATTTTGCTATGAGAGAGAGAGTGTGTGTGTGTGCGATGTATGATATGTATATGTATCAAGCATATATCTTTTTATATTCCCTCTTTTATCTCCTTATTATATAACATAAGATGTATTGGCTCTACTTTATGGTGTTTAAGTGTATCGTTAACTTTACATCATATTACTCAGGATATCCAAAAGTCACTCAAGGACTCTCTATCCTATTCTAGCGGAAGGAATAGTGTGTGTTCAGTTTTGTGCAGGATAGTTGTCTCTTGTTAGGTGCAGTATTGCCTTTATTTGGAGATTAAGTGTGGTTTAGGGAGATGGGCCTGGCTGCCAAGTTGACAAGGGATGGCATGGTAATGGTTAAGTTTAAGTGTCAACTTGACTAGACCACAAGACCCAGATACTGAGTCAAGCATCAGTTTAGATGTTGCTGTGAAGGCATTTTTCCATATGAGATTAACATTTAAATCAGCAGAAGTTGCCCAGCGCGGTGGCTCACGCCTGTAATCCCAGCACTTTGGGAGGCCGAGATGGGTGGATCATGAGGTCAAGAGATCGAGACCATCCTGGTCAACATGGTGAAACCCCGTCTCTACTAAAAATACAAAAATTAGCTGGGCATGGTGGCGCACGCCTGTAGTCCCAGCTACTCGGGAGGCTGAGGCAGGAGAATTGCCTGAACCCAGGAGGCGGAGGTTGCGGTGAGCCGAGATCACGCCATTGCACTCCAGCCTGGAAACTCCGTCTCAAAAAAAAAAAAAAGAAAAAAAAAGAAAAGAAAAAAATCAGCAGAAGTTGAGATCAACAGATTATCCTCCATAATGTGGGTGGGCCCCATCCAATTAGTTGAAGGCTGTAAGAGAAAAAGACTTAGGACTCCCGAAGAAGAGGGAGTTTTCCTTCTAGAGAGAATACTGTCTTCAAGCTGTAACTTCAACTCCTTCCTGGGTCTCTATCCTGCCAGATTGCCCTGCAGATTTTGGACTTAATAATCCAATTCCTTAAAATAGATCAGTCTCTCTCTCTCAACACACACACACACACACACACACACACACACACACACACACACACAGAGAGAGAGAGAGAGAGAGAAAGAGAGAGAGAGAGACTCGTTCATAACAAAATACAAAGAAATATTGTTCTGTTTTTCTGCAGAACCCTGACTAGTACAGGAGGGGAATCTACCTCTCCATTCAGTGTAGATGCAATTCCACAAGAGAGACACAAATCCCCATTGCTTTTTTTTTCCTGCCTTTTTCTGCCCTCCTGTTTCTTGGCCTCTACCATGGAAGTATACAGAAGGATAACTAGAACCCCAGGTTTCTCACTGCAGGAGTGAAAAACAGAGTCCCTGGAAACCTAAAACTACTGGGAAGATCACAGTGAGGAAGGCGCTCAGGAAAGGTATTCCGTAAACTTGTTTATGAATCCCTGAGTTACACACATGTGAATCTGGTCCTAATTAGCAATCAAATATTTTGGGACTCACTCTCACAAATAGTCTGCTGCCCGTGCCCCAGACAGGCCACTGGGTGGCACACACCTGTGACACAGCTAAGAACTCTATAAGGGTTTTGGAAACTCAACTGGTATCAGAACCATAGCCCACTGAATGTGGGTTGGAACTTTCTGCTTGAACCTAACTAGTTCAATTACCTTCCGTGGCAAAAATGTCAGCTTTCCACAGCATTTTAGCAAGACCTAGAGTCTCGCAACTTAGTATTCAAAATGTGCAGGATACAATTCAAAATTACTTGGCCTAAAAATAATGATGACAATTATAACTCACATGTTAAAGGACCACAAAAGCAAACACTGAGATGACAAAGGTGTTGGAATTATCTGGCAGACTTTTAAAAGCTGTCGTAACAATGCTCAAATTGGCAATTGCAAACTATTGGGAAAAATGTTAAAACTAAAACTCGAAAAAAATACAAGATATAAATAAGAACCAAATTGAGATTCCAGCACTGAAAAATATAATAAATAAAAATCCTAATGGATGGGCTCAATAGCAGTACAGATATGGTATGAAGACAGACAGTTCATGATTTGAAGAGTGGCTAGCAGATACTATTCTATCTGAGCAACAAAGACCAAAAAGGATGAAGGCAAGTGAAGAGAACATCAGGGAGACGATAACGAAAGGAATAGCATTATTCTTTTCAAAGTTTCAGGGGAAATGGAGAAAGAATCTGATCTGGATAAAATACGTGAAGAAATGATGGCTGAAAGCTTAAGTCTGCTGAGATACCCAAACCCACAAGTATTAGAAGCTAAGCAAACCGCAAATACGAAAACCCAAAGAAATCCATACCCAAACATTTAATAAACTCCTGAAATCGAAAAATAAAGAAAAAAAATCTTGAAAGCAGTCAGAGAAAAATGACATTTTACTTACAGGGGAACAACTATTCTGTGGATTTCTCATCAAAAAGAATAATGACAACTGTATACACATACACTCAGTATCTTTTTTTAATTGCATTTTAGGTTTTGGGGTACATGTGAAGAACATGCAAGATTGTTGCATAGGTACACACGTGGCAGTGTGATTTGCTGCCTTCCTCCCCATCACCTATATCTGCCATTTCTCCTCATGCTCTCTCTCCCCAACTCCCCACCCACTGTTGTCCCTCCCCTATTTTCCCCCAAAAGATCTTAAATGAAAGGTCCTATTTCTCCAAAACCACAAGCAACCAAAACTCACATAAGATGATGAAATGGGTAACCTAAACAGTCCTGTAACTATAAAGAAATAGAATTTATTGCCAACCACTCCAAAATTAAACCTCTACGTCAAGGTACTTTCACTGGCAAATTCTACTAAACATTTAAAATAAAAATAACACAAAATTTACCCAATTTATTCCAGAAAACACAAGGGAAAGGAATATTTTCCAACTTATTTCATGAAGCCCAGCATTACCAGAATAGAACACAGTTTCCAAAACACTCACAATATTCCGTATGATTATATACACAGAAATCCTCAAGAAAAAGTGTTAGCACACTGAATCCATCAACAAATTAAAATAATACATTATATCAGGTAGGGTTTATCCTGGGAATGCAAGGCTATCTCAGCATTTGGAAGTCAACCTATGCAATCCACCAGAATAATGGGAACACATGGACACAGGGAGGGGAGTATCACACACTGGGGTCTGTTGGCAGGGGCCAAGGGAGGGACAGCAGGGGTGGGGGTGGGGAGCTCAGGGAGGGATAACATGGGGAGAAATGCCAGATGTGGGTGACGGGATGGAGGCAGCAAACCCCATTGCCATGTGTGTACCTATGCCACAATTCTGCGTGATCTGCACTTGTACCCCAGAACCTGAAGTACAATTAAAAAAGAAAAAGAAAAAAAATAAAGAAAAATCCACGTGATCATATCAGCAAATGCAGAAAAAGCATTTGACAAAATACAACATTCATTCATGTTAGTAACTCTCAGAGAAAATGTACAATAGGAGAGACCCTCCTGAATCTAATAATGGCCATTTATAAAAAGCCTGCGACTAGCATCATATTCAATCATGAAAAACGGAATGCTTTACCTTGAAGACTGAGAATAACGTAACTACGTCCATCTTTACATCTGCTAATCAATGTTGTATTAGAAGTGTTAGCCAGAGTAATAAGGCAAAAATAGACAAAGACTATAAAAGGTATATACATGGCAAAGGGAAAAATATAACTATTATTGTTCACAGATAACATGATTTTTATGTAGAAAATTCCAAGGAATCAGCAACAGCTAAAACTTCTAGCACTAATAAATGAGTTTAACAAGATTGGAAGATAGAAGTTCACATAAAAACAAATATACTGAAATACATATGAATATATATTACTAGCAATAGAAATAGATATACAAATACATATTACAAGCAATAGAAATATTTTTTAAAATCTAATTTATAATAGGTGCAAAAAATGAAATACTTAGCGACAAATCTAACAAAACATATAGAGTCTGTAATCTGAAAAATACAAAATACCAGTGAAAGAAATTAAGAAAGAATGAAATATTAATAATTAGAGAGCACAAGTTCATGAATTGAAAGATTCAATATGGTAAAGAGGCCAATTTTTCTAAAATTGATCTAAAGATGCAACACCGTCCCAGTAAAAGCCCCAGCAGGAAATTTTTGAGAAGTAGACAAATTAATACTAACATTTATATGTAAAAGCAAAGGAGCTTAGAGCAGCTAAATATTTTGTACAAATATATAAAATTCAAGGACTCACACTATGAGATTTAATGATTTACTATAAAGCTGCAGCAATCAAGATACGATGATTTTGGTGAATAAACAGATAAGTGGAGAAGTGGAACAGAATAACACAAACGTGGTCCCTTGATTTTTCACAGAGGTGCAAAAGCAATACCACAAACGATTTCGGGTTATTTGGAATATTGTATACCAAAAATTAGCTTAACCTAAACTTAACAGCTTCCCCAAAAATTAACCCAAAAGGGGTTATAGATAAAAATAAAACTACAAACCTTCTAGAAGAAAACACACGAGAAAATTCTTGTGACCTTGTGTCAGACAAAGCATTCTTAGACATGACACCAAAAGCACTACTAGTAAAAGAAAATATTGATAAACTGGATCTTATTAAAATTAAATGCTTTGTCCCGTGAAAGAGATTAAGAGAATAAAAACACAAGCTACAGACTAAGATAAAAATATTTGCAAATCACATACCTAATAAAGGATTTATATACTGACTATAAGAAATACTCTCAAAACTCAACAATAAGAAAACCAAAAGTTGAATTTAACAAATAGGCTAAAGACATAAACGGACATATCATCAAAGGAAAAGTAAGGATGAAAAAAAGTACATGAGAAGACATTTAGTGTCCTTGGCCATTAGGGAAATGCAAATTAAAACTGTAACCAGACATCACTCTATACCTATCAGAACAGCTAAAACAAACACAGCCACGCTGCAGGTTAGGGCTTTAACATATTAATTTTTTTTGGGGGGGGGGAACAAATTCAGTTTATAATACACTGTATACTAATTGAAAACAATAAAAATTTTAAAAGTAGATGAATTCTAACTATATATTTGATTCAATCCAACAAATCTAAAATAGCCTCTTCTTTTTGTACATTAACCCACTTTTAGTTTTCCCAAGAGCGTGGAGATGTGTGCTGCCAACCCAGGAGCACTGACTGTGTGTGGCTACTGCACACTGGGGAAAGCCGCCAGTTCATGAAGATGTGCTGTAAGTTTAAATGGCACACCGGATTTCAAATGCTCAGTGTGAGCAAAAGAAAGTGATCTGTTACATCAAAATGTTTACATGATCCCGTGTGGAAGGGCAGGAGGCCCACTCATGCAGGGAAGTGGTGCATGCCCTGGCCTAAACAGCCAAGCATGCTGTGCCTACTGTCATCCTTGCCAGTAACAGGAAGTCTAGTAGGTCTACACCACCCCTCCCATCACTTCCAGGTGTTCTGCAGCTGGGCAGCTCGATGCTTAGAGAGGATGGTGGGTAGGAGAGTGCCCAGAAGGCAGCAACAGGCAATGCTGACTTACGTGGGAAGACCAGCTGCAGTGAGTGGAATGGGAAGCTGACCACAGAGAGCAAGAGTTCAAGTCACATGGCTGCGGTTCCAAGACAGGGCTCCAGGACTTTGGGACAAAAGAAGAGAAAATCAAAAGCAAGGCAGGGTGCCCAGCACGAAGGATCTCAGAGCCTGGGCAAGTTTTCAAGCCCTTGGTCTAGGAAATGTGACAGTGGCTTGATCTCTAGACCAAGATCACAGCCCCCACAAATGTGTTTTGAATCCCATCTCTGAGAACCCAGGCCTAGACTTGGGTTTCGGGGGCCAACCAAACCATCACGGCCCCTGCCCTTCTCAGAAGGCAGAGGTGGCCCAGGAGCCACAGAGACTTGAAGCTGAGTCACCAGATGGAGTGCACGTCTGTAGATCTCGGCCCACTGAGATCAGAATTGGTCCGGGACATGGATGTAGACAAAGTCTGCAAGTGAAGGAAGCCAGGTAATGCTGGCAGTGGGGAAGGAAGGCAAGAACCAGAAAGGAGACACCCTGCCCCTGCTGTGTTACCCCATCGCTGGCCTCTCCTCACCTGCTCTAGTAGGAGAAAAAGGGAGCAGAGCCAGGGTGGAATCCTGGCCTGTGGCTGGAGCAGAGCGGTGAGTGCAGAGGTGGGATGCAGGCTCTGTGAAGGCTGGGGAGGGGGGTCTTGGGATTCAAGCGGCCTTCCCCAAACCCTGAAACTGTACTGCACAGGGCACAGCTTTCCTAGCATACAGCTTTTCTAAGGATGCCGGCATCTCCCTATGGCAGAAAGAAAATAGCAAAGGAGAGGTGTTTTGTTTTTGTTCTTGTTCTTGTTTTTGTTTTCTGAGAACATGGGAAATCTGCTCACTTGAAAAGGAAAAGGAGATACACTGTTTAAGGAAAATAACAACTTCACTCAACAAATCAACCCCCTCCCCCGGCCCCAACCCCAGGACTAGGAAGCCTGCATGGAGCGAACACGTGGAGTCCGCTAGATTTCTTTCTGAAGAGTGAATCCTGGGGCGCCCCGATCCTTCCCCGGAGATCTGGAGCCTGGCATTTGAAAAGAAAGGAAAGGACTCTGGGCAGGCGGGCAGGAGGAGGAGGGCTCCTGCCAGGCAGCCCGGGAGGCAGGGAGAAGGGGTCCGGAGCACGGGCTGCTGCGGCGGGTGGAAGCGCTCAGTGTGTCCAGTGGCTGCGAGATTGCCAGCCACGGGCCGTCACCCTTGCCCAACCGCAGTCTCTGTGCAAGGGAACCGCGCTTTCATCTCTCACACCCGGCAGCCTGATGAACCAGCTGCCCCTGCCAATCCCTTCCTGGGCCGCCAACATCTCCTTGGAAGCCTGGAGGGCCGCAGGCCTCTCTGGCTCTTCATGTCCCGTGCAGTCATTTCCCACCTGCGCTCAGCTGCCTCCTCCCTGAATTTGATGCATTTTCTTTTTCTTTGAGTTTTTAGCTCTATTAATAGATAACAACCATCAGTAGCTGTGAGCCTGACCTCACTAAACATGTGTCAGTATCCTGTGGATGCAACTGGTTATTCGGTTAATACCAACAATAAAATAACTTGAGATTTAAGCAGTGAATTTCCGAAAAGCTGAAAATACTTTGCATAACGTCAATTATGTACTCCCGCAATAACCTAGTAAGAAAAGGGACACATTACATTTCCCCTCCCTCTCCGCCTATGCTTTCCCTTCTTCCCTCGCTCCCTTCTTCCCTTCCTTCTTCCTTCCTGCCTCCTTTCCTCCTTCCCCATCTCTCTTCCCTTCAGGAAGTGTTTATTGATCAGGTATAGTAGATGCCAAGCATTTGTTATACCTGGTGCACAGCAAAGCATAACACATGAGGTACTTCCTGGTCACCTGCTGGTTAAAGGTATGCAGTTGAAAAAAAAACAAAACAAAACTGGTCCTGTTCCGGTGTAACTTTGCTGAGAATGATGGCTTCCACCTTCATCCATGACTCTGCAAAGAACATGAACTCGTTCTTTTTTTATGGCTGCGTAGTATTCCGTGATGTATACGTGCCACATTTTCTTTATCCAAAAAAATCAAACACTGCATGTTCTCGCTTGTAAGTGAGAGTTGAACAATGAGAACATGTGGACACAGGGAGAGGACTGTCACACACTGGGGCCTGTTGGGGGACGGGGAGCAAGGGGAGGGAGAGCATCAGGACAAATACCTACTGCATGTAGGGCTTAAAACCTAGATGATGGGTTGATAGGTGCAGCAAACCACCATGGCATATGTATACCTGTGTAACAAACTGACACATTTTGCACATGTATCCCAGAACTTAAAGTAAAATTAAAATTAAAAAAAAAAAACCTGGTTTTGTTGATTCTGTGATACTGGATCATTTGTCACAATTCATAATTCAAGTAAGACTTTATGGGTCCAGTGAGATAACATGGCCCAGGCAGGGAGGTAGAGGCAGCCAGGAGCCTGCTATTTCCAGGCCATGGAATGAGGCTGAGGAAAGGGATCTGACTGTGGAGGCAGACTCTGAGTATGGCCTGGAGTCAGGAACAATGTCCCACATGCATATGTCTCAAATGCATAATGTCCCAAGTGTCCATGCCAGTTTCGGAAGCGGTGGATGGTAGGAAAGTGCAAGGTCAAAATTTTAACAGGTGGGCATACCTTTGAAGACAGAAATCCTGAAATCTGATCCTCAGGCAGGAAGCAGACATTACCTTGGAAGGACTGCCACGAGCTACCTTCCTTGGCCACTGTGCTGGGGTCCAGAGATAAGGTTTTTGTGCCTAGGAGGGAAACTTGGCAGGTCAAAGCAAGTTATGAGCTCAAAGTCCGTCAGAAGACAGGTAGACATGAAATAGCCATCAGAGTTTGGGAGAACCGCGTCAAGACAGAAGAAGCGGCCTCAGGGAAATTGCCAGTATGAATGGGGGAGGTGGATCCAGGCTGCAGTCTACATGGGTACTGACAACCTTGAACTTCATCTGAGCCACATGTTCCTGGAGAGCAGGGACACGTAAGAAATCCTCTACCCTTTGTGTTCAAAAAGACAAAACAAAGACCACTCTGCTATCCATATTCTGAGGTAGGACCCACGTCCCCCCTTCCTCAATGACTATGATTTCTTTGGGCCCTGCCTCTATTAAGAAACTGTGGCATGGAGGAATATTTGGTCCTAATGGAGTTCAGAACACACTACCACAGACTATGCCACTTTGGCACTTGAGAAAATGGCAGAAGCAGGAAGGTTACCCTCACCTTCCCCTGCTTCTCCCCTGGAGCAGGTCATAGGCTCTTCATTTGTGAGATGCCCTCTCTATACCTCAGGGGAAAAGAGCCAGAGGTACACAGATGCAAAGAAGAATCTGGACGAACAGATCTTGCTGTGTTTTCCCCAGTTTGTTACATTAGATCATATTTTCTTTGTCCAACTGTATCTCTCCATGACTATCCACTCTTCATCTAAGTGTAGAAATACACCATTTCACCTGTTTATTTGGTCTCCATTTCTTCATGAGGCTCCCACCACATAAAGCTTATATTAAAAAAATGTGTACAATTTTCTCTTGTTAGTCTGTCTTTTGTTATAGGTGCCTTAACCGTGAACCTAAGATGGAAAGAAAGATGTTTTCTTTTCTTTACTGCCCTCATGAATGAACGTTCTCCTGCAAAATCATTTACTCAGGTGCATTTGGCTTTCCCAGAACCCAGATCAAGCTTCAGCTGAGTCTAGAAACTCAGAGTGGAGATGAGTCATAGTGGGCCAGCTTAAAATTGGGCTCTGGGGCACCCAGATTCTGGAAATGGAGAGGCAAACAGTCCCAACAAGTGGAGTCCTGAGCTGTCTGATCTGTATCCTGCAGCAGTCAGGATTTGCTCAGGAATCGGAGCGAGGCTGAGAAGAGTGCAGTGGCTCTCAGACTCAAGCATGCATCAGAGTCGCCTGGAGGTCTTGTTAAAACACAGATTGCTGCCCCCAACCCCTGAGTTTCTGATTCAATGGTTCTTGAGAGGGTGCCTAAGAATGTGCATTTCTAGCAAGTACCCAAGTGATGTTGATCCTGCTGGTCCAGAGACCACACTTGGGGAATGACTGGAGTAATTAATACTGGTAGATACATTAGTGCAAACTCACGGAAGATGAAGACAAAGAAAATGGAGCAAATTAACAGTAAAATAAGAATGCCTGTAACACCCACTTCATGGGACTGTTGTAAAGCTCATAGGCATAGCTAATACATGTGCACTTACATACACATTTGTATATCAAATGCTATTCAAATATAAAGTATTTTTTATCATTCTCTTCAAAACCTGGGGTTGTGTTGAATTCCTCCATACCACAGCTCCTTAACTTTAAAGGATCTAGTAATATTGCCCTATTGAGTTCAGGAAATGCCAGCTAGGTAAGGAGCAGTTGGCATTTAGGATTAATAAAAGGTATATTTCATGGTGGAATAGTTGAAGTACTTGATCCCCTTGCAGTTTCTGAACTACATTAGTAATTCTTAAGAAACTTCTGTGACTGGCGTTTAGAGAGATAAGCCATCTTTGAGATTCCTAGATTTATTACTCTAGTGTTCGGGATTGAATACGTTGAGTTTTATGTTCATGCCGAATGGCAGCAATTCATCACTGCCCTCCTTGGAATACCTTACATTCTCATATCCCTGTGGTTACAGTGATCAAGCCCTGCACTCCTGCCCGGGTGAGAGAGCAAGACCCTGTCTCTAAAATAATAAATAAATAAATAAATAAATAAATAAATAAATAAATCTATCTTTTCAAATTCTACTCTGAAGATGTGGCTGCTGATGTACTTTAATTCCAGCCTTGGCATCTCCTCCCAGCTCCCACTGCCAGTTTGACTATCTTTCAGATAAAGGTCTTCTCAACAGCTTTTCTTTAACTGCTGCCCAGTCAAAGGAGACATTGTGTCTTTTGGATATGACTTCTTGAGAATCCAGCTTTTCTTTCCTTTTTCTCTGGCTTCCCTCCCTAGGATAAATAACCAGACCATAGCTGCCCATTTCTTTCTTACGGCTCAAATTGTATTAAGCCCATTCGAAAATGGAAAACAATCTAACTACTGAAAACTCCCAGAAAACATAGCCAGTGCCACTACTTTTGAAGCCGCTATCTAATGTGGACATTATTTCCCCCTGTTATTAGCTAGATTCCAAGCATTCTGCTCCCTCAGAGCCTCTTCCTAAAAGTTTTAGGTTCACTTTATGTAGACTTCCTGTGGTATAGTAATGGAAATTTCCTCCTTCTTAGTAATTCTAAGAGTGGCCCTCCAGTGAGGTTGGTCCTGTTATTTCAGTCTCATCAGGGGGAGTCTGTTTAGTTATACTCATTATGAAAATTCAACCTGTGGTAACAACCATACTTTTGTTTTGTTTTATTTTATTTCAGAAGTCATATCATTTAAGTACAAAAAGTTAGTAACTGGTCAAAAATTTCAATAGCACTGGGCTCAGGGTTCTGTCTCACTAACCGCTCGTTTCTCTCTCTCCTTAGGACTCCACAGGACGTATGTCCCCTGGTAGACATCACAGCAGCCTCTCAGCCAGCCAGCTCAAATAAAATGTAGCTTGTTTGGCTTCCTTCCTTTTTTCCAGAAGGATTTGTTCTGCGATTTTGCTATAATCTAAAAAAAATGAGGAAAGGAGGGCTCATCACATAGCATGTGCTATGATGAATGCCCGACAGAACCCACAGAGGATATAAGGTGTCAAAGCCTAGTGGAGCCCATGGTTTTGGACATCGGAAAGGATATGCCGCCTTTTGCAGGGATTCCTATTGCAGTCATTCCTCAGCTACATGATATTAAGGAATTTCTCAGATTGATTTATTTGTATCTCAACCTTATTGTCATTTCAAGAGGAATCGTGTGACATCCTTGCAGTGTTTCATTCAGGAATCTCAAGTATTATTTTGCTCAAGTGTATTGTAAAAAGAACAGAATTTTGTGAAAGTCATTCCCCTAATACCGGTTTCTTACTCATTTCTGCCACATCTTGTGTACTTTTTGATTTCTGGACTGGTTCTTATTGAAAGAGTTGATTTTAAACAATAATTATTTCCTTAGACAACTGAAAAGGATTAGTTACTTTGGAGAATAAATTCAGCTGAAACTGTAGGTAGCAATACATACAGGACTCATAGAGAGCTAGGGGCATCTGGGAAGAAACTGCTGTGAAAAGACTATCACCTGAGAGGCGAGCTCATAGCCTCGGGGTCTAAGCTACTGCCAGAGCTCCTCAGCTGGCTTCACACCCCTGATGTCCAGCCCCATACAGCACCCAGCGCCCCCTCTGCTAATATTCGCCAGGTGCCAATATTTTCTTGCTATTCTACAGCTTAAAGAATTATTCTATTTTCCCTTTCCACATAGGAAAATCACCAATTCCTCTCCTGGAGTTAAACACTCTTGTGGACTTTAAAAAACAAATTTTCCAGCTTGGGCTCCCATCACTCCTAGATTCATTCAAGACTCCAAATCATCCATCCAGCTCCACTTGCTACAGAGACTATTTTATTCACTGAGGGGCCATCTCCAAACACCCATTTAAATTCTGCATATTCAGCATTTCTGTCGGTATGGAGAATGGACAGCCTTCAGTCTGGACTGGAATGCAGGCCATGCTTTTGCTTGGTAGTATCCAAAAACCAACTAAACCACTTGCTCATTAAGAGTAAGTCTTAAGAGATCTGATGGTTTTACAAATGAGAGTTCCCTGTACAAGCACTCTCCTCCTTGCCTGTTGCCATATAAGACGTGTCTTGCCTCCCCTTTGCTTTCCACCATGATTGTGAGGCCTTCCCAGCCATGCGGAACTGTGAGTCAATTAAATTTCTTTACTTTATAAATTACCCAGTCCCTGGTATGTGTTTATTAGCAGCATGAGAACCAACTAATACAGGTGCTTTCCCAATTCCCCTTGACCTGACTCCCAAGCTCCAGTCTATTGGGACTATCTAAACTACTCTTCCTGGGAAAGGCCTTTCCCTATTGCAATACTGTAAAAATTTTTAGTCAATTGCAAATCCAACCATATGGATAGCTTTCCACAACCTATGCCCCTGCCTTCTGCTGCCTCAAAATTATCTTGAGTCTTGTGTTTATTATTCTGTTGCTTTCATTTCTATACAGTCTTGTTTTATCAATATGTCTCATCTTATGTATTTTAACTTTAAATTTTCGTTGGTTTTATTCTTAGAAAAAGAATCTGATGACATAGAATCTTTTGAGTCTTGCTTTTTTTCACTTCTTATTACTTAGATTTACCCACAGTGTTCTGCATGGCTATGGTTCACTCATTTTGACCACTGTATTATGCTCTATGATATGAAATTTCCTTAGTTTATTAATTAATAGTTTATTAATTCACTCTTCTGTTGCCATTGGGCATTGGGTGGTTTCCATGTTTTTGGTTTTGTTGAGAGGGTTTCTGGGAAGGTTCTCTCCAGGTTGCCCACGGTTTAAGCACAAAAATGTATCATGTATCTTGGATTCAGACAAACAGGTAGAACTGGCAGGTTATTAGGGCATGCAGATGTTCAAGCTAAGGGGATAATGCCAGACTGTTTCCCAAGTTCTCATACAAATTTATTCTGCCACCAGTCACGTACAGGGATCTCATAAATCCACACCCTCCTCAACACAGGCTTCTAAGCTTCTCCCAATGAGATAGGTGAAAAGACACACTTCATTAAAAAAAAATGATTTTATTTTAAAGGGAAATTGTATGTTTTGATCATAAATAGAAAACTAGCATCACTTGTAAGTATAAGGAAGTCATGAAAATAAATAAAACAAAAGCAAAATAATGTTAAAATTGTTACTGGATACTCTTACCTACTGAAAGCAATTAGCCAGAGGTTGTCATTTTCTTTATTAAGAGAGAAGGCTACCAAGTATTAGAGGTGTGGTGATTTAGCAGGTCAGACTGAGATAGTCTAATTGCAAAAACATTGGAAGGTGACTTTCTCACTCTGTGACTTACTGTATTTAATGTTAGATCCTCTTATTTTTTAAAATTATCTGCATTGCCACCCATGAGTTTTCCCTAACGATGTTCTCTGCAATATTTCCTCGAATAATCTCTGCTGATCACAGTCAATTCCTGGGCCATTTTCTGACATTCTGATACATTTGATCATTCAACTTGTATGTGGATCTATTTGAATTAATTTTATTTATATTTTGTATCAGGAAAGAGTTCATTCCTTAGGTAGACTGAACGAGAACAGCCAAGCCCATTCGAGTTTTACATTTTACTTCAATTGTCAAGAGGTTCCTGCTGCACACAAAGCCTCCTGGTTGACTGTTTTCTGTCTCCTGGTTGACTATTCTCTTTTCTGTCTTAACTGCTTCTGATCTTTCAGTCTCATTTTAAATGTTTTGTATCGCAAGTATTTTTAACATGATAAGCTACTGCAAATGTTTGCGAAGTGTGTGTTAAATAAATTACACTTTAGAAAAATTAGAGTTCATTGACTATGACTGAATGAATAAATAAATGAATGAAGATAGTGACAAATATTACTTTGTTGTCAAACTGTTTACTGGATGTCATTGCCTCATGGTCTTTCCACTTAGATTACAAGCTTCTAGAAGACAGGAATTACCTTACATTTCATCAATATATTCCTTGGTCCTTAACCCAGAGTGTAGGTCTTGCGTGAACACTTGTAGGAAAATATATTTAAGAAGGAAAGCCCTCTAAAGTTAAAGAAAGGGCAGGAACGTTGGAAATGGCAATGGTATTTGGATGGAGTTGGCCAAATGTTGAAGTTTCAAAAATATCAACTCATAGCTTTATGTGAGTTTAAGGAGGCAGCTGTGGAGTGGGAAGGACATGCTGTGTAATAGAGAAACCTGGGTATGCTACTTTGTTTGCCGTTTTTGAGTGGTTAATCTGTAAAATGGGACTTATGAGTCCTTCTACATTCACTTATTTTTAATAGAGGCAAGGCATAGGCCACATAGCAGATGCTCAGCTGTTCCTAATTCCCCTCCCCCAACTGCTCTGAAGGTTTTATTTCCTATGTGGAATTAAACTTCACTCAGAATACCTGCTCATGCATAATAATTAGCATTAATTTTAGCTCAAGCTAGATTATATACAAAGATTTGAGTGCTGAGTTTTCATTGCCTTGATAGGTGACTTTAGGCATGTATTGTCTTATGTCAGCTGTCCTTAAATGACATCTGGGATATCTGTCATTCTCCTGAGATCATTCTTTTGAAACAGAATGAGGGAGCCTCTCTAAAATCATTTTAGCCTTCCCAGGTGACAGACTGCTCTAATACTGTTTTTTTCCCCCTAAAACCAGTCTATTGGTTTAATGAGTGATAATGCAGCATCAGTTCTGAACACTAAGCATCCTTTCACCTCATATATAGTCAAGAAGAAAGATATTTATGATGGCGTGGACATTGCATCTCTCCCGAATTTGATTGACCCTGAGAATAAGTCCTGAAGATGAGGGATAACATTTGCGTTGCTATGTGGGATAGGGCCTTGCATACTCCGAGACACCCTGAGGGGAGGCTGGAGAATGTTATTCACACAACGCCAGCATCAGATCCTGGGCTAATCAACAGGGGTGCTTGTAACATATGAATCACGTCCATTATCTGGCCCACACTTAGGATTCTGAGTCTGTCAATGAAGTTGGTCAAATTGGCAAAAATGTCTGTTCTGATGTCTGTGAACACCAGAGAGCTATAAAATTTCTCTGAGTGGAAAATTCAACTCTAGCAGAAATTACAAGTCTGCAGCCAACACCACCAAGCGAACTGAAAACTGGCCAGAATATTAAAAAAACAAATGACCACAAACCATACAAAATATTCAGATCTGTGGTAAAAAGAAAAATACTCCAAGGACTCCAAAGGTCTGATTTATTAAAGACCTGGGTTCCTGCAAATATATAAAACCATAAAATTACTCATAGAAAATTGGCCCTCAATGCATTTTGCACCAGGTAGAAGATATAAGAAGAAAAGCCCCATTTATAGAAGGAGCCTGTGATTGCTATGATTTATTAGGCAATTTGCCCACGTGCAATGCTGTGTGAGGACCAGGCCCAGCATGGAACCCTAACCAGGAGAAGAAATCAAGATGCAGCCAGAGACCCCTGGAACACTGCTGGCTTAAAGGTATGTTTGTGAGCAACTTGGCAGTAATGAGACCATGTAGGGAGGTTGGAAATCGTAAAGAAAGAAAAAAATTGCCATTGGACTCCAGCAACTAAACGAGGAAGTTTTTCCCAGGGGAAAGACATTTATTCACAGACCACTCTGCTCTTCTTTAAGATGTTGAGATCTAACCAGAGACTCCACTTTCCTTCCAAGAAGGCAGAGGTAACTGTCTGATCCATTGTGATGGAGCCACTGCTCTCAGTGGAAGCTGTGAATCCTGCTCACACAGAGACCTTAGTGAAAGTATCCAGCACTGTAGCTGAAAGCTCATATTCCTTTGTGTCCCATTCCCTGAGGGGCAATCCAGTTGTGCTTGTCCAGAAAATTAAATTTTGCACTGAGTTCCACAGAATTATTATGCCCTAGGGATGCACAGACAGGGAAGAGGATCCTAGGTGATAATCCTCAAGGCATGTGTGTTGCTGAGAAAAAAATGCCTAAAACTACTGTCTCTGTGATCCTGCTGATACATTTGAAACAGATTCTATGTGGATGCTCAGAATCCGTCTGTTAAGGAAAGTTCACTTAAACAGATGGCTAGGAATGAGACAAAATATCTTTCATGCTTTCCCATTTACAGGCACACACCCAAAAGAGCTTACACATGTGAACAGCAACATTGTCCATGACACCAAGTCATGAGTTTCCCCAGGTAGCTCCATGGAATGTTGTCACATGGCAAATCTTCCTCTCCAGGCATTCGCAGAATATTTAAATTACATCACGGAACTCAACCTAAGATTGTTTTAAAAGGTTTAGAAAATTCAAATATATATCAAATGAAATATATGTGGAAGAGATATATAAAATCTACAAACATAGAAAAGTCCAGGGCAACCTTGGTCTGGAAAATGCATCCCCTTACTTTTAAGCAAGCTGAAGGAGGTATATGTAGCCTTGTTTTAGGCTTCACGGTTTGCACGTCATCATGGATTCTGCTTAACATCATGACCCCATAGTTTTAGCTGGTGGACCTCCATGTTTCTTTCTGCCACCTCCAGTCAGTCCTCTACGTGCTGACGCTGCTGCTTGCTGTAGTGACCACGTTCGAGAACAAATGGGGTTAACTCAGGCTCCACTCTGTGTTTGACTTTTTAACTTGTGGCTCCCGGTCAATAAATGCAGGCTCCTTCTGGGATGTGACGATGGGGGTAAAGGAAAAGAAAACTTCATTTATTTCACTTGAGGTTGTTTCCATTCTCTTTTCGCCAACGATATTTTTTCTGTCTGCGGAATGTCATTCCCTGATTTCTTAGGTTCTTATTTTCCACTATTCACCTACTCAACTCTCCAACCACATTTAAATACCATATTTAAGGAAAATAAACAGGCAAATAGTTAATTCATCAAAGCATCTATTTTCAAAGCAACTGTTTGAATTCAGAAAGATGCAGTTTCTAATCTCAGCTTCATAATTTTCCAACATTTAATTAACCTTTCTTCACTCTGTTTCTTCTCTTACCAAATGAGGTAAGAGAATAACAATAACGAACTCAAAATATAAGTGCATAGCACAGGGTCTGATACATGCAAAGTGCTTAATAAAAGGAGGTTAACAAAATCATCAAATGTTAACAGATGCTTGATGATAAGCTTATTAATAAATAATTAGCAGTTCAAATCCAGCCAGATTCTTTTCCAAATATATGTGTTTGTGTATATATACTGCCCTACATAACTTTGGACCTCCTCAAAAGTAAATAAAGACACAGAAAATCCACTAACCTAACATTTCCCTGACTACTTCTCACTTACCATTCCACATCCTTTACACATACAATCAAACAGATCTATGCATATACATAAAATAAGAGCATTCTTTTAAAATTATTATCTTTTGTGGTATTTTTACAGCTCTCTGACTGCTGCAACTGCCTGCCGCACACTTTTTTATCTTACCTCATAAATAGACCCAAAGTCATGATCATGTCCTCATGTACTCCTTGCAGCCCAGCAGGCCCCATAAACGTCGTTGACAACACTGATGAGTGCGAAGCAGCATGCAAAAGGGCTCATCACATTGAAAAAGGATTTCTGTAATTTCTGTTGTTCATGTCTCACATTGCTCCTTCACTTAAGACTGACTCCATTTATGAAATCATTGATTTAGCAAACCCTTAATAAACTGTGTGGTTTCAAGGGGGAACTCATAAATGAGAAATTTTTGCTAATGTTATTTGCATATGTTGTCCTAGTAGATGACCAAAAGTGTGAAGGTATCGATTTCTCTTTGTATTCTTTAAACTAGATCAGAACATCTGTTCTAATGTTACAAACATGGTCAGGACGATGAGGTAAAGATGTCCTTAACTTGCTTATTGACATAGCTACCAGGGAACAAGAGTTACTTTTTTAAGGAAATTCTTCAGTGGAAGCCCAAGTGATGTCAGGGTACTGCTATCACTCACAAAGCAAAGATGTCTGCTTTCCCAATTTAGCAAGTGATAAAAATGTGTCAGCAATTACTATTAATGGTCTATATCAGGTCATCCTGTTCATCACCAACCTACATTTCAAAGCCTTATGAGACTCGATTGTCCATAAGTAAATTTATAGTTTCAAGACTGAATGTAGATAATATACGCCAGCTTGAAAAATAAAGCTGTATTTGGGTACTTGGTTTCAGGTATGATATTTTAAATAAATATATTGAATAATTAATGACACTAAGTAGTGATCGGTTTTAGAGACTAACTGGTTAACTGGAGGATATGAATAAGAATATTTCAGCCATTTTTCTTTCAGTAAGACTAAATGACATAAAATAAGTATAAAGTATAAGAAATTGATTGGCCTGGTATGAGTGGAATCACGCAGAGGTTTTTTGCATGTTTTTTTTTTTTTTCTTATTTGGGGGTTCATCCCGATTCACTATTAGTATATTTTTAAAAATCAGGAAGGAACACATCCAAACCTCAGTTCGTAGGAATGGAATTATTAATAACATTGCTGTAAAACCAAAAAATGAGGGGAAGACACTTTGTTACTCTGGCTAGCAGGAACCGTGAACTAAGCAGCCATGTGGACCTTGTGACTCATTCTGGGAAACAACTCTCCTCTGCCACTCTCCAGAGGGACCTGACCACTTCCACCAGCCATAAGCCCAGCTCTTTCCTTTAAGCATATTGAGAGTCATCAAAGTTGCCTGGAGAAAGAAGTGTGTGATGTATCATCAATGTGTGTGAAGACAGCGACTGGGATTGTGAGAGAGGCTCTGAATAATTTTCTTTCCTTAGCATTTATTTCAAAGTAAAAACAAAGTTGTAACAATGAAGCTTTGTGGAAAAAATTCAGAGTTCTCTTCTAATGAAAAACATTACAGGAATTATTATTATGTTTTACCTCAATCAGTGTTTTTTCAAATAAATATGACACATGCCATTTAAAAACCTTAAGTTCGGAAAAGTCACATTGCTTCCAATTAAAATAGTCTCCCAGAAAGTATTAAAGTATTCCATGAGAGCCTGAAAACTAAATGCAGTTTGGGTTGTTTGTTTTCGTTTTTTGTTTTTGATTTTTTCAGAAGGGGCGTGCTATAGTTATCTCCCAAACCCCTGCCTGTGGTTTAGTCTCTTGCAAATTTCCCTATTTGCTTAGAAGAGGAAAGCTACTTACTAGCTGGTTGAAACAGATTTCTCTTTCACACATCCTATCAGATCATACTGCAGTGGTTAACCCTCAAATCTCTGTTGCTAAAACCACAATGGCTTCTCATTCATACTATACAACCACACAATCATTACGGTCATCTGGGGTCTCTGGTGACCAGAGTCAGGGAAGCAGTCACCATCTAGATGTTTCTTAGAGTCTGCCAGGTTAAAAGAGAGCTCAGAAAGTTCTCACATTAGCAATTAAATTGCTAGACTGGAACCAACCCACATCAAATATTGGCCTGAACTAGTCACATGACACCATTGAACCACAGAAAAGCCAGGAAGTAAAAGCTTTCCTTGTGTTGGAAATATCTGATGAACTGCATTAAACATGACCACACATATAACTGCACATCTACACTCATTACTTAGAGGTTGGCCTTTGATTATTTCTTTCTGGCATGAAGGTGTCAATGAATTTAAAGTCTCACAATTCATGTGATATAAATTGTTTCATCTCCTCATACATCAATTTTTTTTATCATCAGACATTATTTTGGGTTCAACATATGGAGTATTTTGAGTGTAGTCATCATCAGACTAGAAGTTGACTATACATTCATCTTCAATGAAAATTCATATTTTCATAGGCCAAATAACTCACTAGTTATCATCCAATTGAGAATTTGTGCTCTCTTCTTCATGCATAGGAGATTTTATATTTTTCAACTGCAATGCAAGAGTTCACTAATTGGAAAATGCCTTCCCTCCATGAACCCACAGAATATGACTAAGCTTTCTGGTTAGAAAAAGATAAGTTTTCAAAAATTAATTTTAATAGCTGCCAATTCAATGAATATCCTGAATAGAGTTTGAGGATTTTGCAACCATTTTGAAAACACTTCAAAATATACTAATAGTAATTTTAAGATCATGTCTGCATCTATTTTTAGTGCAAGGTGTATAACATGAAGGTATCTGGCAAATGCTTTGAAACTGTATTGTTTTAAATTAGTATTAAGGCTATTAATCATGAAAAGCTGCTATAATGACATACTACTGCTAGAAAACATACTTTAAAAATAATAAATAAAAGTTAATAGAATTTTGTATTTAGAGGTCGAGTGCGACGGTCTTCAAATGTTTGTCTGTATGAAATAAAAATGTACTCAGAACTGTAAAACAGGTAAAAGTGAAAGTGAGGCTGCTTCCCTGGCAGCTGCAGGATGGGGTGAAGTTGAGGCAGGGCTGGAAAGCTTTTCACTCTTACCATTTGGCTTTTCTCTTGCCCTCTCTACTTCATGATGGCTTCTGGGGCACTTTCAGAAAACCCCATGGTTTCATAGAGCACAAGTTCAAATCTGCTAATCTACAGCTAGTTAGAGGAAGAAAGAAGATACAAAGAGGTCAACCAGTGGGCTGAAGTGGTTCAGCAAGTTGATTGAAATGCCACGTCTCGAGCAGTAAAAGATTGCGGTTTGGGGCTTTTAAAAAATTATTTTATTGATAGACTCCAAGCATGAAACATATTTTGGCAATATTTGCTATACCTCAGTCAGCATATATTTATTGTCTCTCATTTATTGAGTAGGGTGATATATCCTTGGTGTCATGGGATGAAGAAGTCAGTCACATTTCCCATCTCCAAAGAACTTAATGTCTGTTTGGAAAAGAAAAATTATTTATTTTTCTAAATCTAACTTCTATCCATCTGTGCATTCCATGAGCACTTACCCAATAAATATTTTAACAAACATCTTGCCTGTTAGGCATGCTCTACGCAATTGCCATACGCCTCTTCACCCCTTCCATATTTCCTCCTGTTACAGCCAGTCCCCGCTTTTTTGTTTTCTTTATTCCTGGTCTCTTCTCCCTATTCTTTCTCCTCCTTTACCAGCATCATATAAAATCTCACAACAATCGAGTTAAAGCCTGGAATTCCTTTGAGCATGGAAAATAGTCTTTCTTTTGAAGATAAAGGGATTAACATGCAAATGAATGGTTGAAAGCACAGGTTATACTTGTGTGACTAGATTTCAGTTAAAGTGCAATTAATCAATCCATCATCAGGTGTAAGAGACTGATAACAGAGTCTTTCCTGTTTTCATAGGTGGAGAGGGTGGGGAAGAGAGTGGCGAAGGGAGGACAGTAAGAGGCCTTTGGGCAAAAGAAGGGGATGGAACGGAAGAGGTACCATCTAGAAACAGAAGGCGGTCTGGGATTGCCCATGTCTTGATAGTTTCACCTGGGACAAATAGAAGCATTCCCCCTGAAGTGTCTGTGGAGTGCAGCTGCAAAATGAAGGCAGCTCTGTGTGATTTATGAAAGGGCTCACATGATTTATGAAGACTTAAAAAAACATCAGCACAGCTGACTTTCTATAAAGGAGTTTCTTTCCCTGGGGATTGAAGGAGCTTGGAATTGAATGAGGGAAACTGAATCTACAATGAGAGACGATAAGGAAATGAGACTGTTTCTCACACAGACGCACCAGAATTTATGTATCCCAATACTCTGGCTTTCACAGGTCTCAACCAAACGCAGCTACTCCTTGGTCCCAAAACACTTGTTGGAACTCTTTCACTCTGCCCTTCACCCTGACACCCTTTCTAATACAGATCACCTCTGAGGATTGTGTCGGACATTTAGCTCCCCAGGACTGTCTGCCCCGAGTCCGCTCTTCCCCTCCCCTTAGTTGAAATCTGTATGTTCTTCAAGTTCTTAATCCAGTGTCACACAGAATCTCTGTTACTTCCAAACTTTTATAGTACTCTGTGCATGTCTCAATCATAGCATGGAATATATTTTACTTTATGTTATTGGTAAACATGGTCTTTCAGTTGTGTGCGTGCATGTGTGTGTGTGTGTGTGTGTGTATGTGTGAAAGACAAAACCAGTTAAAATGAAAAACAACACTTTGGGAGGCTGAGGCAGGCAGATCACCTGAGGTCAGGAGTTCGAGACCAGCCTGGCCAACATGGTGAAACCCAATCTCCACTAAAAATACAAAAATTAGAAGGCAATAGTGGCGCATGCCGGTAGTCCCAGCTACTTGGGAGTCTGAGGCATGACACTCGCTTGAATCCGGGAAGCAGAGGTGGCAGTGAGCTGAGATCTCACCACTGCACTCCAGCCTGGGCAACAGAGCAAGACTCAGTCTTGGAAAAAAAAGAAAAAAAAAAGAAAAAAAAGAGAGAGAGAGAGAAATGAGAAAGATTAAGCTGTAGGTGGGCTGCGTGTGGCCAGTGGTATGATGTATATGGATAACAAAGGAATCTCCATCTCTATGGGGATTATGTTATTCCCCTACGCTACTTCCATTGAGTAGAGGATAGGGATTGCTTTTGTTTGCCTAGAAGCCATTTCCATGACCCTGGCATGGATGACAGGAGTGTGGTGGTGTGGAACATGCTTGGGCATGGCCCGTTAACCTACTCCTATTTCTGTGGATATAGTGATTGGCTGAGGAGCAAGCAGGTGTCTCAAATCCAGCCAACAAAACTTCTTGCCCGTAATCTCTTGGTTTGAAATTAGGTGAGAAGCATATTAGACTACAATGCTGGCATGTGTGGTTGCTGGTATTTGCCTGCAGTGAAAAAGAATGAAGTCAGATAGACAAGTGAAGATGAAAGAGATGGAAGGAGAAAGAGATATGGCTATTCTAAGTCCCCATTCCCACACCCCAGGTACAGTTCCTTAGGTCTTTTGTTTCTGGGATACACCCTAGGCAGAATATACCAAGGCTCCTGTCCCCCTGGCAGCTGCACCATCCCCTACTCCCCACTTCTGCCCCAAGGATGGTCCTGCAGCAGAGACCAGACAGAGGGATGGGGCTGGGCGAGTGGGTGCACCTCCTGTTAGGGTTTCTTTTTTTTTTTTTTTTTGTGTGTGTGTGTGTGTGTGTGTGTGTGTGTGTGTGTGTGTGTGCTAATTAAGCTGGATTTCTATCATTTGCAACTAAGTGTCTTTGCTAAGTAGACTTCAATTACAGAGAATGATCTTAAGACCTACATGAGTGGAATGAATTTTTAAATGGGAAATACAATCATTTAACAGGTAAAATAATTCTAACAGAACAACTTGTTTTATAAAAATAAGCAAGCGTCCTGGTCTCAGTACAAGGGCCATTTGTCAATGCCCAGTGAGAAATACTGAGGAAAAAAAAGAGGTGCCCTCACTTAGATATTTTAAATATAGCTACAATTTGTGAAAGAAAAACAAACAAACAAACAAGCGTCACGGCAGACATGGCCAGATGCCCACCAAAGACTCATATCCTCTTTCCATGGCTGAGAGTGTGGCTGGGAAGAGGTCAGAATGACAGGCCTTTTTGGTAGTCATGTGACTGGTTTCCACCAATGGTGTATGAGGAGTAGAGATGATCGACAGTTACGGAGCAGGATACCTTCACTACCTCCACATTCCCCTTGAAGCCTTAGGGGAAGACAGAGTCATAAGTGATTAAGTCCCTTAGTCATGACATGGAAGCCATGACATTCCTATTAATTCATAATAAGAATTATGAATTGCTTTGAGTATAGAATAAACTTTTATTGCACGAATCCACTGAGATCACGGAGTTTACCTATCATAGTAGCAAGTGATATCCTAAGCAAGTATCCTTGTTTGGAGAGTCCAACAAGTCCTAGAAAAATTCTGTCACAAATCTTGCCTGTTGTTAGAAAAGAGAGCAACACCTACGTAATTTGTATCAGACTAGTCAGTGTTATCTGAAAACCACTCCCAGGCCAGAACAACAGTGAGATATATTTGAATATTTGGTATATCTGGATGTAGACAAGATGATTGACATGGATCTCTTGATATCCCTGAACACAAGGCACATTTGTAAACAGCTGAACCAAAGGTGTTACCTTGCATTGATTATTAGACTGATATTATCTGGAGGATGACTCTGGTGGGAAGTGACAGGACTCCATGCTGTCCTTAATCTGTAATGTACCCGCTCGGATGCATTTTTAGAGAATTAATAAGAGACGTAACACATCATCCTTACCAGATTGGAGCCCTTGCAAAAAAGGAATGGATTATGCTATGTTTAACAACAGAATTAAAATCAAGACTAAGGTTCGGCAAACTTTTCCTGTAAATCACCACACAGTACATACTTTAGGCTTTGAAGATCAAGAGGCAAAATTGAGAATATGTCATGATCAACTCCTACTAACCTCGTAACGAAAACCAGGAATCAGCCTCACAAGGTAGGGTGAGGGAGACAGCGCTTAGGAGTAGAATGGATTTAAGTGACTTTAAAATGTTCCTCTCTGAACCACATCTCAGAGGAGTGGTTCAGAACTCTGGAAAAAGTACAAGGAGGCACAGAATCTGGGATATTTGATGAGCTGTTTCCTGAAAGAGGAACTGATGTTTTCAGAGCACAGTCACCAGAAGTATTCCTAGACTCAAGCACAGCAGATAAGAAGATGATCCAGGAGCTGAGCTCCCGGTGATGGTCGGCATGCAGCACCCTTAACCTCTTTCCAATCTTGAGGGTTTCTCTTCTCTCATCCAGCTTCTTCAAGACATGGCAGGTGTCTGTGTCATGACTCTACCTCTCACCATAAATGTCTCATGAATATTTACTAACCAGTCAGCCTACCAGCACTTGCAAATTCTTTCATATATGAGCCAAGTATAAATTCTCCAAGCAGAGGGAGGTGGGGAGTCTTAGTGAGAGGCTTTGTGGAGTAAAATGCTCAGGTATCTAACTTCATTGGATTCAATACAAAGTTTGGTTCCTGTTCGCTTTAACCTTGATCTTGAGGAAAAGATAATAACCCTAGGGGTTTTATTCACCATCCTCCCACTGCATTGCATTATTGGTTTCAAAAACAAAGCAGGATAAACATGCTCTTCTGGCTTTCAGGCCAAGCTAATCCCGGATACCCTCCAACACTCACCCACACATTTCAGTGCGGGAAGCTTCCCCATGTAAGGCTGAGTTCTCCAGCTTGGCTCATAAACAGGCAGCACACAAGTCCTCAGAAGCCCATTTAACAAGAGTCATCCAGGACTTACAAGCTGGCTGCAAAAAGAGAGAGGGAGCTCAGTAAAACATCCAGTGGCTTCAGACCTCCTGCAAACCAAATGCAGAGGCAGGCACATGGGATCTCTCAGCAAAAGTAATTTCCAGAGCTTACTTATGGGCAGTGCCTGGCACTTTGATAGGCATTTAGAAGGGGTCCTATTACTACCAAGAATTACCAGGCAGCTGCTGCGGCTGGCTTTTGCCCCAAGGGGGAGGGGTGAGCTGCAGGTCAGGCCAGTACACTGCTGAGTCCAGGGGGCCCTGCGTGGCGGCACAGCACCCCTCAAGCTCTTACTTGTAGGAGCAGACACTGTGCTAATAAGTTCCATCGGGAGGGTGGCCAAGCCTGGGCGCCAAGGTGAAAGCAGTGCATAAGGGACAGAGTTGCCAGCTTCGTCCCCATGAGGCTGGGATGCAGAGAAGTGAGACAAGCAGGCCATGTCTCTCATCTAGCATCTCAAACAAAGGAAGTGTAAAGGGTATTCATTTCTGCACATCAAGTCTAACAGTCTTTAAACAGACACCGAGAAGCTTGTCGTTTCAGTGGGAAGTTTGCTTGAGACAAGCCCCACCTGTTCCCTCGGCTCCCGAGAGACCCCTTTGTTTATTCAACAATCCAGCCGTTTCTTATGGGACTGTGATGAGGCTCTCAGCCTTCCAGATCCACCTCCTCTTGCCTGGGGCTGAGCAGGCCTTGTGTCCAGGGAGGAGGGTGGCGCTGTGTGCAAGCAGGACAGAGGCATGATGTGCCTGCTGGTCTCTGCCCTGTACCCTGGAGCCTGGATACTTGGCAAAGACTTCCAGTTTCAGTCTCTCTGGGTGAATTTCAGAAACCCCCCAGGAGAGCTGCACTCTGCGTGTGCATGGATGAGATTTTTCAAAAAGGAAAGAATACGTTCATTCCCTGATCATTCCCTGGGTGTTCAGTCAGCTCTGGGCATCACTAAACTGCTCCTCCCCACACATCCCTGGTCCTTCCCTAAGGACAGTCAGGAAAAGTAGAGGGAGCTCAATGGATGACATGCTTTGGAAGACAGGAGGGAATGGTGTGAAAGGCGCAAGGTGCTCTTGAGTGCTCCTGCCTGAGTTCCTGAGTTGCTGACAAACCCACTGGCCTTCCACAGTCCCTGCTCAGGGACTCAGATCTTCTCAATCACATATTGCTTAAAACTCTTTAGTGCAAAGTGCAAAGTTATTAAAATGGTGTCAAAGGTGCTTCATGTTCCAGGCCTTCCTGCCTCTCTGCTAACATCTATTAATGTTTTGTTCTACTGGCCTCCCTGCTGCCCCTCACGATCAATTTGCCTCCAAGTCCCCACTCTCCCTCTGGCTGTCTCCACCTGCCTCACCTCTGGCCCCACAGCAAAGGCACCCACCCACCTGGCTAGCACCTTCTCACCCTGCACACGTCGGCATTGATGTTAGTGCCCTCAGGCGGCCTTCCCTGATTCAGCGTCCTCTCCATCCCCAAAGTGTCTTCTGTGCCCTCCTACGTCCTCTGTAAAACTTGATCCTTACCTTCACAGTTGAATGGTCACATCACCATCATGCCTGCATCACTCACTAGACAGGAAGTTACAAGAAGGTCATATCTGTTTTCCTCACTGTTGTTTTCTATGCAGCTAGCACAGAGCCTGGCATTTAGCAGGAGCACAGTGAAAACTGCCTCATTGAATGAATGAATGTGCTTTCCCGCTGCTTTGTTCCACTGGCTGGCTGAGATTACACCATCGCCTCTGCATCCACTGGCTGTCTGTACCATGGATGCTTAATGAAGGGTGTCTTGCATGGGCAGCTCTCCTGCACTGCCCACAGGGTCCAGCACAACAGCTGCCCTCATTTCCATAGGAAACTGATCCAGGTGCTGACCTTTCTCAGTCTGCTCCCTTCAATTACAGTTCACTTTCCCACATGGTGCCTAGGAACCCAACAAGTGAAGTTACGTAGATGCAACTTGGCATCAATATGTCAAGGACCATCCTCAGAATTGTAGCTGGCAGTGTTCTGTGGGAGCTGCCAGGGAGTTGCTGAAGGCACTGCTGTGCTGCTGGGAATGCTTGCCGGAAGACTATGTTGATAGGGAGGATGCGGTGGCCCATCCTGTCACACACACGTCACATAAAACCTCTAGGTGACTCATGCCTGTAATCCCAGCATGTTGGGAGGCCAAGGCGGCCAGATCATGAGGCCAGGAGTTCAAGACTAGCCCAACCAACATGATGAAACTCTGTCTCTACTAAAAATACAAAAATCAGCCAGGCATGGTGGTATGCTCCTGTAATGCCATCTACTCAGCAGGAGAATTGCTTGAACCCAGGAGGTGGAGGCTGCAGTGAGCCAAGATTGTGCCACTGCACTCCAGCTTGGGCTACAGCGCAAGACTCCGTCTCCAAAACAAAATAAAATAAAAAAAAAAAACCTCTAGAGCCGATGCAGTTCAGGATTGCCCAAAGATGAAAATGGAGAGAATCGTTCTGGAGGAAAAATATAACACACAAACAACTCGACTTACATAAACCAAGGTGGAGGAGGAGAGGAAAGAGGAAGTCATTCCTGGGCATGCTCTTCAAGTACATGAAGGCTGCTTTTTGGAAGGTTGATTACAGCCTGTAAGGCTATGAGTGTGCTTTCTTGGGAGGGGCCTGATCCATGAGCTCCCTGAATTATAAGCAAAACCTCAATGGTACCTTTTTGTTCCTAGAGAGAGTCCGTAACTTCCCTGCTGTGATGGAGGCAGTCCGTATCGACCGGCATGAGGGTCTCACTTTCACTTCCCCAAGCTCCAAGAGTGGCCCCGCTTCCAGGAGCATGACAGAGTTGAGTATTAATTACTTGCTGAATTTCATGCCGAATAAAACCACATGTGTCTTTCAGCTGTGGTTTGGAAACATTTCCACCCTGGATATTATCTATGAAAATTGGATGGGATTACTTCACCTTGCTGCTGGTTTATGCATGTTCAAATTCTGTGTCAGCAGAGAAGAGAAGGTGCTTCTGTGTGCTTCTGGAGTTTTCCAGAGAGGCGGCAGACAGGCAGAGACAGGGTGAGGCCTGGCCCTACTTTTCACATTGTGGAAAGAGCCATACCTGCCATCTTGGGAGCCAAGAGTTGGCCCAGCAGGCAATAAAGGGAAACCCATGACAGTTTTATTTTAAAAACTGAGTGGTGGGTTTGTGAGCCCGGTGGCAGCATGGAATAAAGAGAACACTGGAAGAGAAGCAGGGAGAAAAGTTAGGCAGAGAAGCCTCAGAATAGCAGATGTAAAAGGTGGGAAGAGTTTGAAATTTTTTTAGAATGAAGACATCGATAGGTTGATGATTCTTTAGACACTGCACAGTATGAAGAGGGGAGAATCATAGATGAATTTCAGGTTTCTGGCTTAAGTGGCTGTTGCAAGGTGGAACCATGACATGCTAAGGTAGGGATTACAGGAAATAGGTCTTAGGGAGAAATAATGAGGCATGTTGGATTCCGTGAGCTGTGAAGTATCTATGTGACAACTGTGTGTACACATTCTGGGGCAAGGAGGCATATGCATTTGATGTGCTGCTGAAATGTGAAGGTGGGAAAGATGTCTTGGTGGGTCGGGGGGTCATTGTCCCACGGGTGGTAGATAAACCATGAGTATGGATGGGATTGCTCTAAGGTCAGTTGAGGACCTTACTGGGCCAAGGTGGAAATCCTAGGAATTCTGATATTCCTATGAAGAAGATTGAGAAGAGATGCTCAGTTTTGAAGAGGGTGTGTCAGATAGCAGTACAAAGAGAAAGGAAGTTGACTTGCAAGGATGTAAAATCCAAAGGTAGTGGTTACAAGAAGTCAGGCATATGTAGGATTTCAAGATGTGGAATAGTAAAATGTATCAAATTATGTAAAGAATGAAGAACGATAACAGCATTTTTTTAAAAACTTAAATGTCAATAGGGAGAATGTTGGTGATTGTTGCCAGAGCAGTTTCAGGGGTTGTAGTGAGGGTAGAGGATACATTATGAGGGTTTGAGATGAGACTGGATGTTGAAGAAATTCAGAGAGAAATATAGTCTACTTTTTCAGGATTCTTGACTTACAAGAGAGAAGAGGGATAGGTAAAGGGTAAAAGGATACTGTTAAGAAAGTGGGGCCGGGTGCGGTGGCTCAAGCCTGTAATCCCAGCACTTTGAGAAGCCGAGATGGGTAGATCACGAGGTCAAGAGATGGAGATCATCCTGGTCAACATGGTGAAACCCCGTCTTTACTAAAATTACAAAAAATTAGCTGGGCATGGTGGCGCATGTCTGTAATCCCAGCTACTCAGGAGGCTGAGGCAGGAGAATTGCCTGAACCCAGGAGGCGGAGGTTGCGGTGACCCGAGATTGCGCCATTGCACTCCAGCCTGGGTAACAAGAGCGAAACTCCGTCTCAAAAAAAAAAAAAAAAAAAAAAAAAAAAGAAAGTGGTTTAAGATTTTTGTTTATTTGTTTTGATGGAGGAAATGTGATCAAGCTTATAAGCCAAAGGAAATGAGACAGCAGAGCAGGATGGGTTGAAGGTGAAAAGAATACACTAGTAAGTGATAGAGCCAGGTCCTGAATGGATAGAAGCAGAGTGGGTCATGAGCACAGTTGAAGAGCTTGGCTGTTAATAGAAGAAAGCACAAAGTAGGAGGGAGGATGTGGTATCTAAAGCTTGAGAAACGTGTAGCCAATTTCCTCAATGTCCTCCAAAAGTGAGGCAGGAAGCAAGTCAGCTGTTGAGAGAAGAAGGGTAGGCAGAAGAGCGTGCTTGAGGAAATTTGTGTTTTACGTCATTGCTCGAGTGGAGAGTGAGCTAATCAAAGATCAGAAAAGGAATTGTCAAGCAATATTATGAGGAGACTAGATAACTACAATTGCACTAACGTCCAGAGTTCCTACCAGCTTTTAAATACTGAAGTATAGCCGTTGGCATGGAGCTGTGACCTTGACACAATGACGCAACTGAATGCATGGATATGGAATTCACCTCGGAAGAAAGAAACATAGAGCAGATTGGGGGATGCATCTTTTGCCGTAATCTTTAATGAACGTGAGGAGTGGTTGGCAATGTGCTTAAGAGTAAGAGCTTTCAAGCTAAATACATTCGGTTTGGGTCCCAGTTCAACCACTTCCCCACTTCCTTGGCGTAAGATCTGACTAGTGACCTTGTGGCTTCTTGTATCTTGCAGGCCAAAGTGCTGGCTGGAATGCTTCTTGTATCGTATCATTGGAGATTGGAAGAATTGAGCTGTCTCCAGCTGTGGGTGTTCAACCCAGCTCTAGTTTGTCAGCCAGTATCCTGCATGCACGAAAGTGGTGTTTAATCTAAAAGACTTGAGACAAGAGAGTAGGTTATCATGGGTCGTCTTTCTGCTGTAACCAGGCAATAAAACAAGAACTCAGCTCCCTAATCACTTACCTGCACCCTCTTGGATGAGACCCTGGCAAAAGCTAGAGATACAAAGTAGAGATGCATCCAAGCTTTCCCATCATTCTTTAATGTAACTACTGCTACTAATATCTTGTTAGAAAATAAAAAATCCAGGACAAATGCAAACCAAAATGGATTCTAGGACAGCAGGCACAAACCAGGACTCTGAGGCAAATCTGAAAGTACAGTCTCCCTAGATGGAAGAATGAACACGCGCCCCAAGGGAAGGGTGCAGGGAGAGCAACATCTTTAGGGAAACAGTTTCAGATCCAGCTGGAAGCAGGCCCAAGTCTGGATTCAGGCAGCTGTCCCCAAGCCCGTTTCCCAGTGGACCAATAAATCTCCACCCTCAGACACAACTGGAGATGCAGGCATATTCCGGGCACTGCTTGGCCTGGTCAGAAGAGTGGGCAGCACTTGGGCATTCTTTCATCGCAGCCTTTTTAGGGGTTGACTTTTTCTATTTTGCAGTGGCAGCAGCTCAGAAACATTTTTCTGCTGTGAAGATTAGCTTTCATCTTTGCATTCTGGTTTCTGGTTTGGAGGCCACAGAGATAATAAGGCTAAAGCCTTCTTCATGTTGTCAGAAGTCTCCTTGCTTAGAATAAACAAAGTCTCCCAGTGCACAGGGTCATTGCAAGCAAACTAGGGTGATGCCCACCTGATGGAATGCAAAAGACCCACACAAAAATCTCTCCCAATGTTTTACACCACAGCTGATGCCTTATGGTAACTTTGCCCTTGTAAAATATCAACAGCCTCTGAAAAAATAGAATAATCCCTTCTTTTTCATATTTCACTGTGAATTATTTTATTGGCCTTCTTTTCTGCAATATTAAAGAGACAAGCACATGGAGAGACCTGGAATGAGAACGGTACAGAAGACAGGGCAAAAGGGTAAACAGGTGTGTGGGGGCAGGGGTGAGCCTGGTGAGAGCCAGGTGCCTGAGACAAGTTACCTACTACACAACTTTGTCAAGAGTGGTTCAACTGGGGGAATCTGTGTGAGTAGCATTTTTTTGTTTGTGCTCTTTGAATTTTGGTCTTAGAAACACTTTACGTGAAATTACTTGACAGAGTCCATGTTTGTTATCCCTGTGTCTAGTCTGGACTTGGCAGCAAAAGTAGAAAGACTGATGTGTTGAGAAATAACTTTCTTTCCAGACTCTCTGGAAATACTTAATGTCTAAAATATTTGGATTGTTAGGATTTACAACTTTAATGGGCATGCAGAGAGTAACAAGGACTTCCTTACTACTGAATCTGATCTTTCAAAGTTTTATTTTTATTTGCTTTATTGAGAAATATAAAACAAACACAGAAAAGTATATAAAATATACATGTAAAATTTAAAAACAGTAAAGCAGGGAATGAACAAACTATTTCTGCATGCAACAAAATGGGTTGATTTCATAAACAAAATATTGAAAAGCAGCCAAATTTTTAAAAAGTGCATACTACGTAATTCCACAATATAAAGTTCAAAAGCAGGAAAAACTAATCTGTAGGGTTGAAAGTCAGAATAGCAGCTACCTTTGGGAGAGGGTTAGTGACTTGCTATTGCTTCTTTTGTACATTTTTGTTTGCTATCTTTCTCTTCATTAGGATAGATGTAGGGCGTTTTGGTGCTGGTGTGCTGGAGATTGCTGGCTTCATTCATTCAGCTGCATGCTTCTATTTGTACACTTCTGTGTATATACACTACATTTGAATAAAGAGTTTGTAAAAAATAAAACAAACACCCGAAAACCCAGCATCCAAGGAAATACATGAATTGTGCCATTTTCTTAGATACCAAGTTCTGTGCTTCACCCCATCTCCCCACCAAATGTAACCACTGTCTTGACTTTTCTGATACTCATTGTTGTGGTTTTCTTTAGGATGTTACATGACTTTAGAATGCATCCAAATAATGTATTATTTAGTTTTGCTTATTTTTGAAATTCATACAATTGGAATCATACTGCATGTATTTTCTCTGACTTGATTTTTCTTATTATGCTTTTGTGATTCTTTCGTGTTGATGTCTAAAGCTGTAGTTTATTCATTTGTGATACTTTATGCTATTGTATTGCATAAATATGCCCTAGTTTACTTGGCTATTGGGTTTTTTCAATTATTTGCATGAAATTGAAATGTTTTGAAATAGATAGCTACAATATACATGTTATTCATATATTACATATAGATAGTATATCTTTTATATTATAGTTTATATATTATGTATACACACACACGCACACACAAACTCACATTCACATACATTCTTGAATACGTCTTGGGGCACATGATCAATAATTTATTTTCTTTGGGTAAATGCCTGGAAATAGAATTGTTCAACCATGCTCTTTTCAGCTTTTTATTTGAGCACCTTTTAAAATGCTTTTTATTTCTTTTTAAAAATGGCTTATTTAACCTTACATTAAATGGGTTGATCATCTCCTCAACACAAGATTACTTTGGGGGCACTAATTATAAGTGAAGACATATTGTGAAGATTACTCTTCAAATGCCAGTATCCTCATTGCTTTTGAACTAGAGAAATAGTCCTACAAGAGTTGAGTATCATGTCCAAAATCACACTGTAATAATTTATTATTCAAATCAAATCAGTCTCCATTCAGTAGGAAGATAAGTATGAAAAAGTATCATCTTTTCAGTAACAATGGTCTCACTCTCAACATAGCCTTTTAATTTTTGCAGCCATTTAGCAAGACATTATTCTCCTGAATTCTCAGAAGCCCCCTGCCCATTAAATAAGCTGTAAGCAATATCGTTGAGGTCACTCTGAAGAGCTGTAGTAAAGTCATGTGTGGTGCATTCATGAGAGCTGGAGAAGGAAGCTGGGGTATGCAAGAGGCATAGAAGGTCCAACCTCTCCTTAGAAGTCCTATTTTCTAATGCCCACAGCCCCTTAAAAGAGCTATCTCCTCTGGGTATACTTTACCCTCCTGATCGTAGTGAATACCCACACTGGGATGGCTGAAGGCAGACATCTGTCTTTGTGGCCTCTTCAGTATTTTCACAATTAGGAAATGCTGACTGAGGTTGTGTTTCTCTCTCAGGGGCCTCAAGCACCTCTGCGTCATTTAGTTGTGTAAGTAAGGAAAGTCTAGATAATGTCCCAAGCATCTTCCAGGTAGCTGAATCAGCCGCCACACAAGACTAGGCAGAATCCTGCAAGGTATTAGGATTCGCTAATTATTTTTCATTCTCTGTGTCCTCTGATGGGATTCAGAATGCACCTTGTGCCACTCGCTCCATGCTCAAGTAGCTCAAGACAAGCAACATGGACTGAAGGAATTCACCATCTTTTCCAGATGAAGTGTTTATTTATAAATAGAAGGATTCTTCTAACAAAGGGAGGCAGATGTTCACCATCTTGATTCATTTCAAATGTGCTTGGACTGATTCAACAAGCTTCACACGGAGGATCAGAGGGCAAGCCCTGTTTTCCTGACATCCTTCAGGGTCACATTAAACCCATGTTGTATTTTCTGAGAGATTAGAAACAGACTGCAAAGTGGACTCAACAGATTTTGGGAGACAACTTTCTGCACTGAATATAAACGCCCTCAACCCCCCAGTCTTGTTTCCATGTGTATGATGTAGGAGTTCATTCATGCTAACTACCCTATTATTCAAAATCTCAGACATGCAGGGAGGCTTAGATGCCAATCATTTTACACACTACGCTCTGTTTGTCCTTCATCAAGGGCCAAGTGACTTCAATATGAATAAGACTCAAGGGATGTTAAGAGAAACATTCTTAATTTCATAACAAAAATATGTGTTTTTCAAACTGAAAAGGCTATATGAATTAGATTCCTTTGAGTCCAAGGGGTGATGTTTAGCTTTGTTTGAGAAGTTTATTCTTGCCTCAGATAAAATGAAGCTAGTAAATATCAAGTACCAATGCAGATTGACTGATTAACAAATTGCTTTAATGCAAACGGAGAGGCCAAATATTTTGACTTAACCATTTTTCATTGAAGTCTTTCACTAAACCTGACCACAGCTGTCCTTGAGGCCAGATGTTAGCTGTAAAAATCAGTGCAGTTAATATACCGTGCAACCTCCCTGCCTTTTTAGACGGGCTGAAGCCCACAGCGTCTGTGTGTATTAGCTGTACATAGCTCCGGTCACTGTGTCGAGATGCCTATTATACCCATGTGGTTTGATGGTGGCTCAGATTTCCTCTAAGCTTGCGCACAATCACTTCATTTAGAAGCTATCTGCTTCTACTGCGGTAAAGGAACCTCACAAATGCACTTGATACTGCCCGTTCCTGAAAGTATTTGGACAAAGTCAAATACCTTCCCTTTTTATCGTTGTTAAGCTGCCCAAGCCCAGTTAATTGTGGCCTCACCAAATTTTTCCTAGAAGGTTGCACGATCTGGCCTGGCACTCCTCTCAGGGGAATGAGTAGTTTGCAGAGTTGTCCAGCATTGTCGGGGGCCCTCTGCTCCCACCTGAAGCAATGTATTTTCTGTTCTGTTAATTAGAAGCTCAGGTCTGTGCAAATACCTGTCTGTGCAAATTTAACTCCTCAGGGCAAATTCACAAAGCCTGGGGAGCAGTGATGCAATGGAAAGACTATGGATTTCAGAATTGGAAAGACCTGGGCTTAAAGCAAGCAACACCAATGAATTTCCTGAACACTCATTGATTTCAGTCTAAGCTCTACTTCTGACGTAAGGCAGTACAGTAATTTCCAAGCCAGAATGAAGACTGCTTCAGGGTTTGCAAGTGTTTGAGTGACTTCTTAAATATGATATTTGAAACTTTTAAAAAATAGTAATTAGAAAGCACATACACTCAAGTGTGTTAGGTACTAAAATTCAGTGTTTCCTAAATAGCCTCTTTGTTCTTATTGCTTACTTTACAAGTATGAAATTATAAATTAAACTTTTATTCATAAAGGCCTATTGTAATCTGTATTGTAGGGTAGAATCACAGTTGTGGTTTCACGTGGGGAAAAAAGCACCCCACCGTTAAAAATGCTTGAAAATCACTGCTTAAGAATGTGATTCCAACTCTTCCAAAATGTTCTCTTCCTAAGATAGTCACTGTTTCCTGTCAACCCATGAAATGCTGCAGTTTGAAGGTGCTTAACTTTCAGATCTCTCTGTCATCATTTCTTGTAAGGTTGTCTCAGCTACTCGGGAGGCCGAGGCAGGAGGATTCTTGAGCCTTGAAGTTTCAGGCTGTAATACACGATAATTGTGCGAAGAGCCACTGCACGCCAGCCTGGGTAACACAGCGAGACCCCCATCTCTTATTTTTTAAAAAGGTTTGAAAACTGACATATATTTTTAAAGAGCGCCACAACGGGGATGCAGGGCGGGTTTGACAAGGCACATCCTCTATGTTGGCTAAAGGATAGGGTCAAACCTAGGCACAGGTATTTCCACCCAGTAAGCATTCCATCAGAAGTCTTAACACACAACGTTGTCACTCTCAGGCAAAGGTAGGGCAGAGGGCGAAATATAGGCAAAGGAAGAAGGCGGCAGTGTCTCTGAAAGTTGGGAGTTTTTCAATATGACAGAAACATGAAAAAGACAGGCTGATGAATACACACCGAAAAGTAAGCCTAGAGCAAATGATGCAGATTTTCATTATTCTGCAAACCTATTTGGAATTTTTCCAGCAAGAAACACTGGAAGTGTTTTAAAAAGCAGAGATTTGCAAACTTCTGCATAGATCTTCTGTATTTTCCCAGGGGCAGTCTGACTCTTCCCCTTTTTAGCTCACATGATTAAATTATAAACTTCTCTTTGGAACCATATAGGTCAAATAGAGCTGTTTAGGTTTCGTGTAGTCTTTGCCATTTACTAGTGTGACTCTAACCAAGCTCTTAAATATTTGAATTGAGTCTGGTACCATATTCTCTAAAGCAGAATTTAGTTGCCTGTAAGAGAAAACTTCATTTACACAGCCTCTTTCTTCCAAAAATACTCTTCTGACTTCTTTTCACCCAGGAAGTTTTCCTTTTCTTAGCACAGATGTCACTTCCCTGGGGACACCACCTTTGGAAACTCAGACTGAATCAGGGCCCTCAGGAGGATGCCTTCCAATAGCACTCTGCACTAGTCTACAGTTGCCACACATGGAATGATTTGCAATTACTTACTTCTTCTTTTTTTGTTTTTTTGTGACAGAGTATCACACTATTGTCCAGCCTGGACTGTAGTGGCATGATCTCAGCTCACTGCAACCTCCCCTTCCTGGGTTCAAGCAATTCTCCAGCCTCAGCCTCCCGAATAGCTGGGACTACAGGCATGTGCCATCATGCCCGGCTAATTTTTTGTATTTTTAGTACAGACGGGGTTTCACCATGTTAGCCAGGATAGTCTTGATCTCCTGACCTTGTGATCTGCTCGCCTCAGCCTACCAAAGTGTTAGGATTACAGGTGTGAGCCACAGCGCCCTGACAATTACTTTCTTCTTAGTTAAAAAAAGGTATCACAGGTGCTGTATGCTCATGGTTCTTATATACTAAAGTCTGTCAATGGCCTTTTAAAAATCACTAAGTGAATAAAATAAAATTATATGGCAATGGAGAAACCTGAAGTTAGCTTGATTTTTTTTCTTTGTATTTAGATTTTTGCTTACATGGCTGAGTAACCAATTTTTAGAGCTTTATGGAAGTATAATTCACACACAATGAATAGCACATATTACAGTATACAATATGATGTTTAATATATATATGTGTGTGTGTGTGTGTGTATATATATATTCCCATGAAATAGTCACCACCATGAAGATAATGAGCACATCCACCACTCCTAAATGTGATCTTGTGCCGCCCCCCCCACCCCGCCTTTTTTTTGAGATAAAGTCTCACTCTGTCTTCCAGGTTGGAGTGCAATGGTGCAATCTTGGCTCACTACAACCTCTGCCTCCTGGGTTCAAGCAATTCTACCTCAGCCTTCTGAGTAGCTTAAATTATAAGCATGTGCTGAAATTACAGGCTTGTGCCACCATGCCTGGCTATTTTTTTTTGTATTTTAGTAGAGGTGGGGTTTTACCATGTTGGCGAGGCTAGTCTTGAACTCCTGACCACAGGAGATTTGCCCTCCTCTGCCTACAAAGGGCTGGGATTACAGACGTGAGCCACTGTGCCTGGCCCCTGTGCCTCTTCGTAATTGTTTTGAGCTGCCCACCCCATCTCTTTCACTCCCTGCTCCTCAGTCAACCACTGAGCTGCTTTTACTCACTGCCTGTTGGCTTGTATTTTCTAGACCTATATGTAAATGAACCATGCAGTATATACTCTTTCGGGGGAGGGTTGGAGATTTGATTTCTTTTATTAAGCACAATTATTTTGAGATGCATTCATATTTTTGCATAAATAAATATTTATATTGCTGAGCAGTATTCCATCCTATGAATATACCAAGATTTGTTTATTCATTCACCTGTTGATAGCATTTGCACTGTTTCTAGTTCTTTGCTAATATTAATAAAGCTGCTGTGAACATTTGTGTGTACATATCAATAAATGGAAATTTGTCAAAATAAGAGTTTTTTGCCCTTTGAAAGACATTGTTCAGAGAATGAAAATACAAACCTATGCATTGGAAGAAAGTATTTGCAAACCACATATCTGATAAAGATCTTTAACACTCAATAATAAAAAACAAAACACCCAACTGAAAAAAATAGGCAAAAGATTTGATCAGACATGTTCCCAGGGGTTCAGGTCTTGCTTCTAAACGTTTTTGGGCTGGACTGAGCAGCATTGGGTCTAGAGCTAATTCTTTCCTATGACAAAACTATCTCACTACTCTACCCCATGTCCCATGAGTTATGAGTTTTCCCAGTCTGGCTCTTGGGAACAGGAACAGTTTCTGGCTTTGTGTGAATCTCAGAAGTTATTTTCTTTAATTCTTTCAGGTGTTTCTCTCTTTGGCCTCAGGTGGCTTCTTTACAAGCACATGTTGATCTATACTCAGCTGAAGACTGAAGGAACCCTCTGCAAATCTTCAGATCTTACTATCTGTGAAGCTCTCACTTCTCCAGTCCTTTTCCCTGAGACTTCATAGACTCCCATCTCCATCAACTCACCTCTGGGAAACCACTGGGCTCTGTCTGGGATCCCCCACCTACACTACAGCCTGGAAACTTTCCCCAGGTTAAAAAAACGTGGCAACAGCAGAATTCACCTCAGTTCTTACTTGTCTCTCAGGGATCTTTATGGTTTGTTGTCTCACGTTTAATGTCCTAAAAACCTTAGTTTCATACAGGTGGCCCAATTTTCTAGTTTCAGTTGGGAAAGTAAATCCGGTTCCTATTACTCCATGTTGGCCAGAGTGAAACTCTCTGAATGCTGATACAGGTACCTAACAGTTATTGAATACATTTACTGATAGTTGTTTAATCTGGATTACAATTCTATCAGTGGCATATTATTTCCACCCCAGAGAGGTAGCAGAGATTGCCTGGGAGGACACAGATGGTAACTGGAAAGACTGTAATCTGAACTTGGGCAGTTTGAGTCTCAGCCCCATTTGCTTACATCACACACTACATAGCCTATTTTTGAAATGTAATATCTTAATAAGCATTTCTCTCATACCTAAATTTTGTATATGTATGTGTAAATATATATAAGTATATGTGTGTGTGCATATATATATATATATATATATATATATATACGTTTTTGAAACAGAGTATAACTTATTCTCTGGATATCTTTCTCTTACAATTTTGAAGACACCTTCAAAAATCCATTCTTTTAATTTTTATTCAGGAAAATCATTTGTATGTTGGATTATCTTTGAAATAAATATTTATCAATGGGGGAATGACTCAATGCTGTATGTTCTGACTAAGCTATAGTAGCCACAATTAAATGATGATGTGCTATTATGTTGCCATTGTCGAGATATTCAATGAAAGAAAAACACAAATATCAATAACTCTGGGTTGAAAAGTGATTTAGAACAATTGGATACAATGTGAAGAACTAGGACTGTCTTAACTAATTTACTGTATTTATAGTATCCATTTTTGTGTACACCAAAATGCTATGTGTACAAAATAATCTATGTTTAAGATTAAATAAGCTCCTTTGGTAAATATAAACATTCTAAGAAATAAGACAGCGTTACATTATAGTGCAATTGTAACACTTTTTGTTTTAGAGTGGTACATAGAATAACAACATGACTTACCATTAATGGCACCTTTGATTTAATGAAATATGGCATAACTTATTTAAATGTCTTAATTGTTTATATTTTTCCTCTGCACTAATGCTTATGCCTTATTTTAATAATTAAATTTCAGGCATGGTGTTCTGTTTATTATAGTTTCTGACATATGTGATTTTAATATTGTTGTTTTGTGCCCTATTTTATTTCGTTAACACCGTGTGTTCGTCCATTCTCATATTGCTATAAAGAGCTACCTAAGATTGGGTCATTTATGAAGAAAATGAGTTTAACTGACTCACAGTTCCATAGGCTGTGTAGGAGGCATGGCTGGAGAGGCCTCAGGAAACTTGCAGTCATGGCAGAAGGCAAAGGGGAAGCAAGCACATCTTCACACAGGAACAGGAGAGAGAATGTGAAGGGGGAAGTGCCCCAAACCTCCAGATCTCGTGAGAACTCACTCACTATCACAAGAACAGCAAGGGGTAAATCTGCCCCCGTGATTCAGTCACCACTGGGAATTAAAATTCAACATGAGATTTGGGTGGGAACACAGAATCAAACCATATCACATTACAACATGATTTTTTCCCCTGATTTATTCCATTGGTATTCTTTTTTAAGCCTTCTTTGAAAATGAGTTTCTATTAAGTTCTATGGTTGTAAGGGAATTATTTTATTTTTATTAGACTGAGTTGTTGCCTATAGAATTAATTTTCCAAAAGAACTTTCTCACTTTATCTTTTCTATTTATGCTGCAGCCAGATTGCCCCATATTTTCCATTCCCTACTTCAGTAGCGGCCTTCCCTGTCCTGCTCTGCAGTTCAACCTGTCACATCCCCATCAATCCCTCAATGGCTATCTCAAAACTCTATATTTAATACAATTTTCATAATTTTATGGGATTGATAAGACCTCTCCCTCTTTCAAACTTCACAAGACGCTAAAAGGATAGCAGCTTTTCCAAATCTTGTGGATTCTATAGATTCTCCCTTGAAGTTTAATTATTTATGTAATTGTGGAATAGGTTTGTTTCATTTTTTAGTATGTTTTATAGTCCCCCAATTGAAGCAAAATGACTTGTACATAATGGATACTTCATAAATACAGTCTGAATTGAATTAAATTGATATATCTAGGTTATTAAAAACTCTGTTACATCAACAATTAGTTTTCCAGTTTTTCTGATGTTGTTTTGTTTTGTTTTTGGAACAGGGTCTCATTCTGTCCCTCAGGCTGGATTTCAGTTGTACAATCATGGTTCACTGCATCCTCAGCCTCCTGGGTTCAAGTGATCCTCCTCACCTCAGCCTCTCGAGTACCTGGGACCCTCGGCGTGCACCACCACACTCGGCTAATCTTAAATTGTTTTGTACAGACAGCGTCTTGCCATTTTACCCATGCTCAACTCATGTCCCGACATGATTTTTAAAATTATTCAGGAATCATTAATCTTCAGATTTAAGATGGTGGTTCTCTGCCTTTAGGGTATATCAGAATTACCCTTGTAAGGTTTTTTGTTTGTTTGTTTTAATAGTAATTCTTGGTTCAAGCCAAATCTACTAAAACTATAATGGTTGAGAATGGAGCCCAGGAAACCGTTTGTAAAAGCTCCACAGAATATTATGATGCTTGTGGAAGTTTAAAAATGCTGGTTTTAGGAAGCAATATGATAATTTTCTTCTGAGCTCTATGCAGATTTTGGAACATTTTTTAGTTCTCCTAATAACTAGACATGTGTCTTAATTAAGCAAAACAGTGAAAGTGCCAAATCTCTTTTCTCAGGAAAGAAAAAGATAGAACAAATTAAATATGGGGTTTACTTTAAGCCACTTCTTCACATATTCAATATAAGTTTTTACGTAGAAATAATCCAGCCCTGACAATATTCTCCTTCCTTCATTCTTTGTCCCTCCCCACCCCAGTAGCACAGGCTACTATAAAAGGATATACATTCTCACGACTAAGAGTAACTCATTTTTTTGGCAGTGTCAGCTTAATTTTGTGTAAATAGTCTGGAAACATGATTTTCATCACGGCAAGCAAAGCTCGTATAGACATGTTTGTAAGAGCGTATTTATACACCACCCCAGGTAAGTCGTTAATCATACAATGGGCACAGTTTCCTACTACATACTGAATAACCCAATGTTAATCATCCCGAAGCATTTGTGTCTTTATTAAGAATTTATGTGATTAAGTTAGTTTCTATAAGGATTTCAGAATATCCTGTAGGGTCTCCGTCCTCCAGAAATTTAGAATCTAAGATGAGTGAAAGAGCGTGGATAGGACTGAATTTGTTTAAATGACCCAACTGATAGAATAAATCTCTTCCCTCATTGGCTGTACATAGGCATGTCTTTGGATCCAAGACTACTAATGAATTTGCATAAACCATGGGGCAGAAAAGTGATGAGTCTTCTCTAAAGACACAGAGACTTGAAATGCCAAGTTTTGGAAAACCAGAATTGCAACATCTGAGTTCTAGGAAAGATAGTCTTGACTTAAGCTATGCATATTTTCTGTTATGCCATCAAGTACCTGACCACTCTGACGTAAACTTGTGGCTTACCTATGAGGCGTCCGCAGGTAATGAATGTTTACCTAGATAGAGAATTCATTTTGAGTTAGTTGAGTCACAAGAACGTAAGGGTTATGATCCCCCACTTAGTTGCTTTGAGCTCCCCAAACACACTCTTTGTGGCATCAATCTGAGGGAGGTGTTTTTGTGTGATTGTGAAGTAGGTTCTAAGGTTGAAGAGGACAGAACATTTCTTTGTACATGTTGTGTCTGGAATTGTGCTAGGGATATAGTAACTGTTCAGTGAATGTTTGTTGACTGCATATTTATTATTTAATTGGAAAAATCAATGTAATAACTTTAATTTAAAACTTATGTTTTTATTTTAATAACCTAGTTCCTACTTATAAAAGTAAATAGGTTTACTATAGAAAATTGGGAAAAATCTTTAAAACCTTCAGCAGAAAATAGAAATTTTTATAATAACATTAACTAGAGAAATTCATCATAAATATTTAACATAAACAGTTCATCTGTGAGTGTTTTTATAGACATGATTTTGTGCATGTGTTTGGGGGGCCAGTATGGGTATCCACAAAGAAAATAATTGAAATTGCATACATTAAGTTTTGGACTGGACATATCATGAACATTTTCTCATATAATTAAATGCTTTGAAACTGTGATTGTTAGTGGCTACATAACTTTCAATCAAATGATGTGCCAAAATTTGTTGGACATGTAACCTATTTGGGGCTATTCAGGTTGCTTTTGTTTAGTTATTTTTGATAAAAATAAATAATACAATCATGAATATCCTTATGTGTTAGACTTCTAACATCACTGATTATTCCCTTAGGATAATTTCTCTCTGAAATGGCTATAGAAATCTGTATAGAAACTAAAAATTTTCAAGAATGTCTCTGGCATTTCACTCTTGACAACAGTGATAATCATGCTTTTAAGTTTTTTTCTAACTATGTAAAAGACAACATCTCATTAACAGTGAATTTGCACTCTATTAGTTGTGCATAGCAATATGTTTTCGTAAGTGGATGTTTAATTAAATAATTACTAGTATATGTGATTTTTTATTTTTGCAATCTGTTTTTTTAGTGGTGTGTTAAAACTCTGTATATATTACAGATAGGAAGCATTTATATACTACAAACATATTTCCCTCTTTGCTATTTCACTTTAAATTTTACACTACTTTTTGATATACAGAATATTTCTGTACATGTCAAAATATTAATTTGTGATTTCTTGTACAACCTTTGTTCCTAGGATACTGTTTCTTAAATGACATCAACTACGTGTCGTCCATTTCAATTCTTTTATGGCTTTATATTTTAGGTAGGTTACATTTTAAAATTCATCTGTAGTTTATTTCAATATAAGGTATGAGACAAATTGATTTTTTTTTTTTTTTTTGAGACAGAGTCTTACTCTGTCACCCAGGCTGGAGTGCAGTGGCACAGTCTCAGCTCACTGCAACCTCCATCTCCAGGGTTCAAGTGATTCTCCTGCTTCAGCCTCCTGAGTAGCTGGGACTACAGGCCTGCACTACCACACCCAACTAATTTTGGATTTTTAGTAGAGACAAGGTTTCATCATGTTGGCCAGGATGATCTCCACCTCTTGACCTTCTGATCCACCTGCCTTGTCCTCCCATGGTGCTGGGATTGTAGGCATGAGTCACTATTACCCGGCCGAATTTTATTTCCTAATAATATCTTCTTATAATTTATTCAATAATTGTTCATATCCTCAGTTATTTTGTATACAAATTCAATTGTTATTAAATTATGTTCCGGATTCCTTCTGTTTAATTAAAATACCTGCCTTTTCACATTTGTGCAATTGTTAAAATTAAATAATGTGGTAAAGTAAATCTCTATTCTATATAAAATGTCAAGACAATTCTCATCAGCTTCAAAATTGTAAGAAATCTTTAGAATCCTATTAACAAATACAAAAAGGGGAAAGATGATATTTCTATTGAAATTAAATAATTTACCTAAATTTAAAAATATGTGGGATGAATTAATATGTTTATAATATTGAGTTCTCCAACACATTATCCACATGCCCAGCACAAAAATCTTTTTACATAAATGCACATCCCTTTTATCATCTTTTTCTTGGTCCCTTATCAAAGCTGTAACATTTTCTTCAACTAGAACAAGTGTATTTCATATTATATATTAGCATCTATCTTAATATTTTTCTTGGGATTTTAAAAAATGGTTGTTGGAAATATGGGTTTTTATTTTTGGTTATTGTGAAGGATGCTTCTATAAATATTTATGTACAAGGTTTTTTGAAGACATATGTTTTCATTTATCTTGGGTAGATACATAGAAGTAGAATTGCTGGATCATATGGGAACTCCATATGCAACCACTTGAATCACTTCCAAACTGTCTCTAGCTGCACATTTTGCATTCCCACCAGCAGTATATGAGAGTTCAAATTTCTCCACATCCTCATCAACACTTGTTATTATCTGGCCTTTTGATTCTAGCCATCCTAATATGTGAAAAGTGGTATCTCATTGTGCTTTTGAATTAAAAGTTTTATGGTATGTTTAAATGAGTTGTTGTTGTTATCAAATAAAGCTATTCTAACTATTGTAACTGATTTCCCCATGTCCTCCTCTGTCTCTGTCACACACATTGACTGATGCCTCCTGCACAGTGAATACTTCTGGCAGATGGGCTGCTTTCCAGTGTAGACAGGGTGCTGTGAGTCAGGGCAGTCCACTACTTAAAAATACAGGTTTTAAGAAACATAGGAAAAACAATAGCATTGAGATGTTTGTGAATAACACAAAAAGTGAAATGTGTCAGTTAGTGAGACCAGACCCAATTCCAATTTTAGGGGATTAAAATTTTATAATATTTACGTATGTTGCTATAATTTAACCTTATTTAATTACAAGGAACTAGGGAATAATGGAATTCTCACTTGAGTTTTCTTTGAACTTCTCTGGGATCAGGTATCCTAAAATGTTAGTAGAGTCATGAGAATCCAATGGAAAAAAAACTAGTAAAGCTCTGAATATAACCTAATAGACTAAATACTGTTGTATTGCTGAATGCCTAATCAATAAAAAGCAGAATTCTTAACATAAAAAACAAACAAACAGATTCTGTGTTCATACTAACTGGGGTCAAATCTCAGCTCTAAAACTTACCTGCTTGTGCAAACTTGGGCAAGTTATGCAGATCAGCTTGCAGATGTCCTCAAAATCTTGCATTAATGGATGTAATTTATGCAAGAAATACCAAGGGGCATTTTAATGAGTGCACACATGCTAAAAGAAATGACCTTAGCTTTATACCCCCAAATTTGCAAATTATCATAAATATTTGCTCTAAGTTGAAATCATATTTTTATGTATGTATGTATGAGTTTTAATGATTCTCTTTTTTAGCAGTTTTTCAATTAACAAATCAAATCCTGCTACCAATGTTATTAAACAAAATGTTCCCACAAGTTTTTAAATATTTATTTTGTATACAGTTAATTTTTCAGTTATTTCTAATTGATTTTTAAGAAATATCATCTATAAACAACAATGTGCTGGTAAATGTTTAATAACTGGCTCTGGAAAAATGTGTGTGTCTGCATATGTGTGTATATGAGGAGATACACAGATTTATTACAAATTTTGCCTATATAAAGGAATGTAGCACACCATTTACAAAAAAACGTAGTAAAATAGCAATAATTTTTATTGGCAGTTCAATATAAACAATTGATTCTCACAGAACATTTTCATTGATATTTTTCAACCTCTCATATTTGTAGCCAACCTATGGTTGCAATTCAACCATGGATTGAAAAGTAGAGTTACAACTCTATTCACTCTTTCCAGTAAATTTATAGTCATCAAATTGCGTTTGTGATCTACGGTTAAACTCTTTCTTACTCTTGATCAAGAGCAGACCAAGGACATTAATCCATGTTATCCAGGTCTTCACCACTACTAAGATTTTGCTACTCAGGAGGTTGTCTAGAAAATGCTGCCTGTAGTTGGAGTAAATTAGTCACTCTGTTCCTTTTATTGCAGAATCAATTGTTGAATCCTTTAACTGAACTGTAACTATTTTTTTTTTTTTTTTTTTTTTTTTTTTAAGATGGAGCCTTGCTCTGTCACCCAGGCTGGAGTGTGGCGGTGCGATCTCTGCTCACTACAACCTCCACCTCCCAGGTTCTAGCAATTCTCCTGCCTCAGCCTCTCAATTAGCTGAGATTACAGGCATGTGCCACCATGATCAGCTAATTTTATTTTGTTATTAGTAGAGAGACAGGGTTTCACCATGTTGGTCAGGCTGGTCTTGAACTCCTGACCTCAGATGATCTACTTGCCTCGGCTTCCCAAAGTGCTCGGGTTACAGGCGTAAGCCACCACCCCCAGCCAGAACAATAACTTTTAAGACAGTTTTCAGATATATCAACCAACTGTAGGCAACTAGGAAAAATCAACTTTTATTTTTCACTTTCTTCTTTTTATCTTTTCCATGTAACCTTTAAATTTTTCATATGTCTACTATTTTTCCAACATGATTTTTACAAAAGCTCATCTTTTATACTCCACCTCTATTGTTTACAATCCCTCAACCAGCCAATATATATTTTTATTCTTTACGCTGATTCCCCTGAGCAATATTCATAAATGCTGGAACTTGATTCAAAAATAAAATGTCCTCTTCAATTATTTAGCATTGAAAATGAGAGGTTCTCTAAACTTTTCTCTTATTCCTGGCAGCAAGTTTCTCTGGTTTCCTAGAGAATTTTTCTTCTGGTTGACAGATAATATCTTTGCATAGTTATTTTTTATTTGTTCATCATTATATGTTAGTTTAGAGTTAAACATTAGTTATACCTATTTCAAGGAATAAGCACTATGTTAGTCTGTTCTCACACTGTTAATAAAGACATACCCAAGACTGGGAAATTTATAAAGAAAAAGAGGTTTGATAGACTCACAGTTCCCCATGGCTGGGGAGGCCTCGCAACCATGGTGGATGGCGAATGAGGAGCAAAGTCACATCTTACACGGTGGCAGGCAAGAGAGCATGTGCAGAGGAATTCCCTTTTATAAAACCATCATATCTCAGGAGACTTTTTCACTATCACAAGAACAAGACTCACACCGATGATTAAATTACCTCTGCACTGAGTCCTTCCTGTGACATGTAGAAATTATGGGAGCTACAATTCAAGATGAGATTTGGATGGCAACACAGGCAAACTATATCAAGCACCTTCTTGAAATTTTTAAATCCAGAATTTTAAAAAGATGACATTTACTGTCTGTCCTAGTTTATACAGACTCGGCAAAGCTAAGGAAGTAGGTAACTGGTTAATTTATAATTTCAGAGTACTTTGATATTTCTTTCCTGTATTTGAAAGAACACAAAGGTGGACACAAGCCTTCCTGGTAATTAGCTTTTCTCTTTAGCATAGTCCAATCTCCAGGAATAGATCATGGCAGAAGACCATGCTCCTTTCCTGTTCTCACCACCCCATCACCTGTGGCCTACAGGAGCACCCAGGGACTTCCAGGTGGCAGAGGGCTCTGCATGCCTAGTGGTCTTTCCTCACCCTAGCTCTCATTCTCTAAATCAGATCATAGCAGGATTTGATTGGCATCTTCTCTGATTACTTCCCAGGCAGCTGCCAGCTGCTCTTTCTCAGGAAAGGAATCTGATTTGCATTACTTCCTGTTAACTCTATTCCCTGAGGTTTCCAGTATGTGGATGGCATTCCCAATGCTCAGGGAGGTTTATCTCCATTTTCACTTCCGTTCATCATTTAAATAAAAATTTGAGAGCTGAAGGTATATTGGTGGTTTTGCTATTCTTCTCTGGAAGTCTGTATTTTAAAATAATCTTTAAAGAAGAAAAAGCAAAAATATTCAACTAGAAAAATTATTTTAATTAGGAGTCACTTTGAGGCCAATTTGACCTGTTTCCTAATTAGCTGAAGAAAGTTTCACAGGTAGTCTTCACCTTTGATCCTTTCTGTAAACTTGAGACATCCTAGATGAATTTTAATACACTTGAATACAAACATTTCATATCTAGCTTTTGAGGGAGAGGTCAAGCAACATAAGGAAGAAATACAGAAAGAGGGAATATTCCACTCAAATTAGAGAAACGGAAAAATTAAAAAGTAGGCCTGAAGTTGCAACTAGCCTAAGAGCTTTCACAAAACGCTCTGACTTTCCTTTTCCCTTCCACTCTCCCGGCCCTTCCTCGTCCCTGCTCCACCACGAATGAGACTTGAGTCGAGGCAAATTCACTGTGATGCATGTGGTTCTCCTTCACAGAGACTCTACCTGCAAATCTTGGTGTATTCATTTCCTATGCTGCTGTAGCAAGTTACACAAATTTACTGGCTTAAATCAACATGAATTAATTATTTTATAGTTCTGGTGTTTGGAATTCCAAAATGGGTGTTATGAGGCTAAAATCAAGGGTTACGTTTCTTCTGGAAGCTTCAGGGAAGAACATTGTTTGCTTTTTCCATCTTGTTTAGGCGGCCTGCATTCCTTGGCTCTGGCCATGGCTACACCACTCCAACTTTGCTTTTGTCATCACATCTTCCTCTCTTAACTCTCCTGCCTCCCTCTTTCCCTTATAAGGCATCGTGTGGTTACATTGGGCCCATCTGAATATTCCAGAATAATGTCCTCAAGAACCTTAACTTAATCACACCTGTAAAGTCTCTTTTGTCACGTAAGGTAACATAGTCACAGGCTGCCAGGAGTAGGATGCAGACATCCTGGAGGGGGTTGGTGGGGGTGGGCACATCATCCTGCCTACCACATTTGTCTATCATGTGTAACTTATACCGCCCTGTTTTTGGAAACAGGGTTTCCATGATGAAAAAAACTTCTAAGTTCTGCATTGATTTTTGTACATATGTGAAACAATTTCTGGGACAAATTTTGAATATGGAAGTTTATTCTTCTACTTACCACAATGCAAAGAGTATCAAGAAAATCCAAACAATCAAATTTCTTTAGCATAAAAAACACCTGACATCACACTTTTGAATACAGACAACATTTTACTTTGAGCCAAGTCAATGCAAAAGCTATCCTGACACTTGTGAAACCAGTAGGTTTCTCCAGACACACCAGAATTATCCGACTTGTTCTCTGGACTTTCTCATGAATGCCTCAGGGCTTTTAATTAGCTCTACAAGTGGACTTCATCAGCTTCTAAAATTAGGACTTTTCCTTTTATTAATAGGGCCCATACTTGACCTCACTATTCACTGTTCTGTTACATTTTGTGTCAAAATCCTAGACAAGAGCACTAATGTTTTCATTGTGCAGGGTAAAGCCCCAGACCTGGCACTCAGCGATATCTACAAGCCGCTACAGTTTAATTTCCTCAATCCTGATTGAGATACCCCTCCCTCCCGTCATCTGCGTCTTTTGTCAGCAGGAAGCAGCCAGAGTGGTCACTGTCCAATTCCCTCCTGCCTCAAGATTGAGGAAATGAACAAGCCAAGGGGGTACTGAAACCATCTTCATGGGGCTAGCTAGACTTACACACTAGGTGACAGGCAGAATTACAGCACTGGTGTACTTCGATCGACTTTTCTGCAGCTGATTACCTGAGAGTCTTACAGCACAGTGACCAGCTGCTCCTCCACTGTTCCTATAGATAGAGTCTCTGATGATGGACCGTTCTCTGCAAGAATTGTGTAAGGTATTTTCCAGATCCTGAATTCTGGCAGGACGGCTAATCTGGAGACCCTCCCCAAGGAGCTGACTCAGCACAGAAATGCAGTTTCTTCATCTCCCTGTCCCATGACTTCACCCTCACTTCTTGACTAATCGGTGACCACTACCCTTTAGCCCATCATCTGTCCAGATCTCTTAAAAAATCCATCCCAAAACCTCCTGGAGAGGCAGATTTGAGGTTTCCTTCCATCTTCTCATTACGTTCACCTACAACTGTTAAACTCATTCTCTCCTGCAACTCCCGCTGTTTCAGTATACTGGCTCATTACTGTGCAATGGGCAACCAACCTGGTGGTCATATAGCATTTCATTGGTAGGAGCATGGGAAATAGCTCAAAATCTTGGCTATAAAATGGGACATTTATTATGTTTAGCAGAAGTAAATGAATTCGTTATTGTTTCACATAATAATTTAGGGACTTTTTTTGAATGGTAATCTGCGAGTGGTTCTACTCTTCCATCAGAAGATACACTTCAGGTTATTAGTGGCTCCTCTGATCAGTCTCTACCAGGCCTTTGTAATACAGACTGTGAGTCCCATCCTAAGAACACAGGACCTCCTACTGACCACATCTTGTTGTGGGCCTCCTTGGAAAATGCAGCCACCTCCTCCTTCTGTACTTTTCATTCAACCTGATCCTATGTAAAAAGCTTACCAGCATATCCAAAAAGATCTTTTAAATAAAAATGCCATTTATCTTTGGATATGATGGTACAATAAGATCATCTAGTTGAAGAATATTCTCTAGAAGTTATTTATATCGTGAGGCTGATTGTAAATCCAGAAAATCTTGATGCTGAATCAGTTGGTATGGTGGGTCTTAGTGGTTGGCAAAGAAAAAAGTTGTAATTTCAGTTACAACTGAATGATGTAAATGTCTGATTCCCTCCTTTCTCAATGAACCATAATGTAAATTCATCAAAGACTTTAGACTGAACATAACCTGACCAGGTTCAACATAGAGCACAATAGCCTTATATTAGTGATAAAGTAGTGAAAATGTTCTCAGAAGAGACCACAATATAGGCATATTAGGCTATGCTATGAGAATGAAATATTCAAAACATTACTTCATAATGATAATAGGACTAGGGCCACAAAAAATTGAGGCATATTTGAGATATTTCCTTAATTAGCAAAGTTATTAAAAAATATCCTGTCTTTGAAGTTCTCATTCCTGGTTAGATGGCATAAACGCACTCTATCCTATGACTCTCTCACTGAATACAGCAATAAGCTCTATACAGAATTCAGGAAGCAGCTACGTGCCCCAAAAGTCAATGATAGCCAGCAGCTTAATAAAAGAAAACCCAGTTTGATATAATCCAACATTGATAGTGAGTTTCTCATTTGTCCTCACTCCAGAATCATCCTGCCTGGACTCAAAGGCAGCCAAAACTCGGAAGCACACAGCAGATACAGACGGAAAAACTCCAAAAGAATTTCTTTCCTACAAGTTTAAGAGCAGAAAATGAGACTCCTAAGTGTCACAAGGAGTGTGTGTATGTGGGATATTCTCTCTCTCTCTTTTTTTTTCCTGTTCTTTTCCATCCAGCTCCAAGGCAATAACATGATGGCATGGCAGAGGTGAAAATGAGGGGAGCAGTGGCTATAGGGAACCACTTTATGTAAGGAGAATTCACTCTGGCCAGGGAAGCTGTAGTCACAAGAGTGACTATATTATTAAAGTGCTGAAAGAAAGAGTGGTGTTTTCTCTCTGACCTCATGCATTTTGGTATTACTATAGATGTAGACATGGGAATTGTGAAGCAGAACAGAAAAAACAAAGCCGATTTTCTCACTATAGTATTGAAAAGGGAGAGTGGAGCCTGGAATCATGAAGAAAACATCAGACAGATGTTTTCTGTCTGATGAAGAAAAAAAAGGAAGGAGAGTGAGAGATAAATTGCATAATGTTGTTTATGAACTCCAAGGCTCATCTGAGAGCTGTTCATGAGTGTCTCTAGTCTTGACAGTGTATCATCATCTTTGAGAACTTCATTAAACTGTAGGCCACCAGCCAGGCCTCAGACTGGCCACTGGGGCTCTGCATAGGGAATAGACCTAAGTAGTTCTGAAAGTAGTAGAGAAATGAGTAGATACTGGAACTATAGCTGGAAGAGAGTGGGTCAGGAGTTGTAGAGTGACAAGCCAAGAGCCAAATCACAAATGAATTTCCTTTCACAATTGCCACAAAGAGAATAAAATATCTAGGAATACAACTGACAAGGAAAGTGAAGGACCTCTGCAAAGAGAACTACATACCAGTGCTCAAAGAAATCAGAGAGGACACAAACAAATGGAATGACATCCCATGCTCATAAATAGGAAGAATCAATATTGTGAAAATGACCATGCTGCTCAAAGCAATTTGTAGATTTAGTGTGAATCCCATTAAACTACCATTGGCATTCTTCATGGAACTAGAAAAATTATTTTAAAATTCATATGAAACCAAAAAAGAGCTCGTATAGACAATGCAATCCTAATCAAAAAGAACAAAGCTGGGGGCATCACACTACCCAACTTCAAACTACACTGCAAGGCTACTATTACCAAAACAGCATGGCATTGGTGAAAGAACAGACACATAGACCAATGGAACAGATTAGAGAATCCAGAAATGAGACCACACAACACATCTACAACTATCTGATCTTTTACAGACCTGTCAAAAACAAGCAATGGAGAAAGGATTTCCTATTTAATAAACAATGCAGGGAGAACTGACTAGCCATATGCAGAAAATTGAAATTGGACCCCTTCCTTATACCATACACAAAAATCAGCTGAAGATGGATTAAAGACCTAAATGTAAAACCCAAAACCATAAACGCCCTGGAAGACAACCTTGGTAATGCCATTTAGGATATAGGCATGGGCAAAGATTTAATGATGAAAATGCCAAAAGCAATTGCAACAAAATAAAAAATTGACAAGTGGGATCTAATTAAACTAAAGAATTTCTGCACAGAAAAAGAAACTATCTTCAGAGTAAGCAGATGACCTACCAAATGGGCAGGAGAATTGCTGGAACCCAGGAGGTGGAGGTTGCAGTGAGCTAAGATCATGCCATTGCTCTCCAGCCTGGGTGACAACAGTGAGACTGTGTCTCAAAAAAACAAACAAACAAACAAACAAAAATGTAGTAAAGACATTCTCAGATAAAGAAAAAATAAGAGTATACATCATTAGTAGACCTGTTATGAAACAAGTACTAAAGTAAGTTCTTCTGGCAGAAGGGAAATGATACCAGAAAGAAACTTAGAGCAGTGAAGGAAGAGTAAAAGAAATGCTATGTATAGACACAAATGTAATAGACTATTTTTCTCTCATGCTGAAATTCACACAATTAAAAAATGTTATAGCATAGTCTGGAGAGGCTTTAAAGCATGTAGATGTAATGTATGACAACTACAGCACAGGATGGGGGAATAAAGAGATCTATATGGCAGGGAGGTTTCAGCATTCTATGTGAAGTAGTAAAATACCAACCCTAAGCAGACCGTAAAATTTAAGTTTGTATATTATAATTTGCAATGAAAACACTTTAAAAACCTATACAAATAAATATAGCCTAAGTGGAACAGAAAAATTCAAATGAAATGCTCAAAAATTCAAACAAGGAGAAAGCATTAAGGAGAAAAAGAAATATAAAACAGAGGAAGCAAACAATACAAAAACCAAAACGGGAAACCTAAATCCAAAATAAAATTTAAACCATAAACTACCTAAAACAAGCCCGTTTTAAAATAATCATATGGATGAACTAGGCATAGTGACACGTGTAATCCCCACCACTCAGAAGGCTGAGGTGTGAGAATGACTTGAGCCTAGGAGTTTCAGGCCAGCGTGGGCAACAAAGTAAAACTTCTTCTCTAAAATAAATAAATAAATAATGATACAGCTAGGGTAAAGATAAAATAATGGAGAAGATAACTGCAAATAGTAATGGATAAAAAGCTTATGTGACTATATAAATATCAGAGAAAGTACACTTTAGAGCAAGGAAAATTACTAGGGATAAAGAGAGACACTACATAATGATAAAATCACGAGTAAATATAATATCCTTTGCATTCCTATACCTAGCAACAAAACTTCAAAATGAAGGGAACACAAATAAAAGGAGAAATTATAGTTAAAGACTTTGACATCTCTTTAAGTAATTAGTAAAAAGGTAAAACTAAAATCAGCAAGAAAAAAGAGGAAGAAAAATAATACCACAGCCAAATGGATTCAACTGATACATATGAAATGTCCTGTTCAACAATAAGAGAATACACATACGTTTCAAGATCACATGGACATTTATCACCATAGACTATATTCTTGGTCATAAAATAACAATTTAAAAGAAATAAAATCAAACAAAGTGTATTTTCCAACCATAATGAAATTAAATTAGAAATCAGTAACAGGCAGACAATAATAAAATCTCCAAACTGTTAAAAAGTAAACAACGTACATCTAAATAATAAGTCAGATAGGAAATCCAAAAGGAAAGTAGAAAAATGGAACAAAAAAATATCAAAATGTGTGGGATGCAGTTAAAGTAGTGTGCAGAGGGAGACTCATAATATTAAATAACCATGCTAGGGTAGAGATGCCCAGAAACCAGTTTCTACCTAAGAGGGTTGCTCTATCAAACGGAGGTCTGGAGCAAACACATCGAGGAACTCAAGTTGTATATTCAGGCTTGTCAGGTTACAGGCAATAAGAGCAAGCTTAGGGAACCTCACTTAGTGAGAATCTGCATGGGGAATTAAAAGAAAAACTGTTTTTAAAAAACGTTGGAAACACATTGCATTCCTTCACTGGGATCCAGTCTTTGTTCACCGTCATCCAGGGTCTAACAAATGCATGGGCTTTGAATTCAGACATATTTCTGTTTTGATCCAGGATCTGCACTCACTAGTTAGATGATCAGAGGCCATATACTTGAGTCTTTGGCATATACCTAATCTTTAATAAACTCCCAATAATAGGGGTGATGGTAGTAGTAGCAGTAGGAGGTCATAGCTTTAGAGATGCAGCAGCAGCCTCAACAGTCTGTGTGCTATTGATTCAGCTCCTACGTTTCTGCCTTTCACTGCTTCTTTCATCTCTCCTTTCTTTTTCCTCCCCTTAGGTTTAGTTTTGGGGTCCTTCAGGATTCTGTTTAAAAGATGAGCCTAGGGTTCTGTGGTTCAGCAGCACTGACAGCACAGGGAGACAGTGCTGCACACTGAGCATTTATTAGCCCATTTTCCTGGTGAGAACCAGGCCCCCACTAGGTAAATGGTTTTATCTCAGTCTTATCAGTTATGAACAGAGATTCAATTTGTAAGAGAACGAAGTTGACCAACTGTCAATCCTGTGCCATCTTTCTTACACCACACTGTTTCTGGAGAGACTATAAATAGATGGCATTTCCTTTACTGTGTTTATTAAGTAGGCTCTTGCCCCTCTGAGTTTAGGAGGCCACTTCCTATAGCAGAGCTGCTAACCTATAGCAAAATTGACTTGAGTTTTTCTCTCCAGTTTCCATCCATCAGCACTTGGTGGAAGTTCTAAAAGGCAGTGAAATGATTAAAAGTCGGTAGAAAAAAGAAATGAAGGGCCACAGAAATCCACCAACCAGAACATCTCTTATTAAATCCTCAAGAGTAGACTGCTTGCATGCATGTTCTAGTTTGGATTGCTAGGGAGTTCCCAGGGGGGCCGTCAGAGGATTATTTAAACCTAACAGGCTCTGTTTGCCTCATTTCCTCAAGTCCTTGATGTTTTGGCAATCCACGTATTAGAAACTGTTCCACATCTGCTTCATTGAATGGAGTTTGCAGAGATACCACGGACTATCTTAGGGAAGCAAGAAGAGCTCTGAGTGCAATGGGCCACACCCCAGGAGACAGCTCCCTCTGGCTTTCCTCAGCCTTTCTCAATAATCCATTCTAGGAGCTGCATCTCAAGACTTTCCTGGAAAAAAGGCTCTCCTTACGATGAACTGCATCCCCTGTATTGCTACTTAAGCCCACATCCTCTGGGAGAGGGTGAACAGCTGGCCGCCCTTTTCTGCATAATTATCCCTCAGGAAATCAAGCATTTGTTGCTGGTATTTTTAATACATGTTGAGATTATTGATGCTGCCAAGAATCTTGCTGAAGGGTGTTACATGTCTTTGCTTTCCGTATCCCAAGACGACACTGCTGGTGAGTTGTTTTCCACGTGTGTCAGGAAGGCTAAAATAACAGAAAATGTCTCTATTTTGGAAGACGTCTGTATGAATATTGTCCGTAGCCTAATGGTAGAATCTGTTGCCACTTAGGCCCCTGCCTCTTGACCTTGCAAGGTTACCTAATGGCTTTGCTCAAACATTATTTCGTTCTGTGCCTCGTCCCTTTCCAAACGTCTCTAGGACTGCTGAGTGGTGGGAGCCTCTCTCTTCTTCAGTTCCTGAGTGTTGCAACAGTTATACCACATTGTTTGAAAGGACTTCCCTCATCCTCATCACATTTCATTACCCTTCCTGGCTTGAGTTCTTTCTGCTATAGCTGCTTTCACATCTTGGGATCAGTTTCCATTCTGTCCCAATTAATGGGCTGTTCTTGAATTATGGTGGCTGCCTATACTGTTGAAATTTAGCTACCAGCCTTACCCTAAACATTTTGCTCTTTTCAAACAGTGGTCCTTAAACTGGAATATGCAGTGAAATTTCTGGAACTCCGGTAAAATACAGATGAGGAAGCACCATCCTGGACCTGTTGAATCAAAATGAACTGAGAAGAGTTCCTCATGCAGATTATTAAGAGAAAGCTTCCATCGGTGGTTCTGAAGTGACCAATGGTTAAGTGATTCTGAATTATCGCTAAATAACTGTGGTTCTCAGCTTCAGTGTGCTTCGGTATCACCTAGAGGGCTTGAGAAAACACTTTACTGTGTCCCACTCTGGAGATTTGCTTCAGTGGGTCTGGGTGACGTCCAACTGTTTGCCTTTCTACCAAGTTTCTAGCTGGTGTTTATGCTGCTGCTGTAGGATCACACTTTGCAGATGCCTCTTTTAGAGAATCTTTTTACTCTTCAGTTTACAGAGTTAATGATTTGTACAAGATGAAGGAGAATATGGGTGTTTCCTTCCAAGTGAATTTCTGACATGTTTCAAGAACATGTTTCCTTCCAAGTGAATTTACTTGACCAAAGATAACGACTGTGACAGATTAATAAGTTAAAACCCTGAGCAGGGAGGCATCCCACCAGACATAATTATGCATGAACGGACCAAGTGGACATTGGTTGATTTCTTACCTGCCTGACAACCCTTCGTTTATCTTCCATTAAAATATTCCCCTTATTAAGAACATATTCCATATAGATTGAATGAAATAACTTCTTCTTCACTTCCATCATGGGGTGGACACATGTCCTCGATCTAACCTATCATAATTCTGCATTTCCTTGTCACAGATTTTGGATTAGGGGATGATCCATCACCAAAGTTAGACAGTGAGTGCTGTTTCTGAATTTTGCTGAGATTCTCAGAAAAGAAGCAGTCTTTCCTTCCACCTTGTACAAAGAGCCTATCTGGGGGAGACGAAACAACACCAAAATAACAAAACAAAATCAAACAAAAACAAAACCAGAGAAAAGCAGATCTGAAAGATGGAATGGGAGAGAGAGAAGTGACTGAGGGGGCATGAGTCACACACTCCAGCTTCTCAGCAACGTAAGAAGAGCATCTTGTTATTATCTAAGCTATTTTGCATTGAATTTTTTATCACTCTCAGCCCAAAGAATTCTGTCTAATACAATGCATACTCCCAGGTTACTACCATCCTAAGTAAATTCCCATCCCATAATAAATTGAGATCTCTAAAACATGCAAAGAATGAATGTACTTTGTCTAACATTACAGTACACAAAAGGGTTCTAGTGGTCAAATACATTTGGGTAATACTTCAAATTATATCACTCACATGAAACTGCATTTCACATATTGGTATATTTAAGAACCTGAGAAGTTCTGATGTAATAAACCATTTATTTTAATTTATTTTTTTCAAATTCAGCATTTCCCTAACATATTTGACCATGAAGACTATTTTTGTGGAGCTGGATCTCCACCATCCCTAGCTTTTATTTTATTTCTGTGATGAACCTGAGGACATTTTATAATGGTCTATAGGTGAAGTATCATTCTTACCTATAAGCCATTCCTCCAGAAAACACATTATACCTGTTATAGAAGAAATACTTCTTGAAAACGAAAGGCATAAGGCCCCTTTCCTGAAAGAATCTCTCTATAAAAAGTGTTACTTTTTAGCTTAGACTATGAAAAATTAAGTGACATGATCGAAGTAAGGGAAAAACTTTCTTTCTTTGATTTCGAAAGAGACCCATATTTTCTCAGCAGCTGGTCTCTCTTTCCCATACAGTTTTGGAGATTAGCCTCAGAATCTGCTGTGACGAAGGGCATTTTGCACTGGCTCTTCGCAAACCTGTAAAGATAAAGGACATGGGCCTAAAGGTCATTACTTCCTGGGGAAGAACAAACTCGTGGCTTGAGGTTAGGAGGAAGAGCTAATTGGATCCACATTCTCTTCTCCTTATATTTCTGCTGGCACAAGAGAAATTCTCTGATTCCCTCGGCTACTTTTAACAAATGGAAAAGTAATTCTGGATTATATTTCCAGATAAGAACAAAATATTTATTTCTTTCACTCTGGTGTGGTCAGGGGTAACTCAGAAAGTTGGCTGAAGCTTGAGTGCTGAGTGATAGTCTCTTAAGTATCATTCAGCTCTGCCAAGTCTCTAGCCCTCGGGGCCATTCTGCTAGAACCGAAGCTTTCTCTGCACTTCTTATACTGTAGCCCAAGCTCCAAGGGCCCATGCTTCTTTTTTATTTATTTATTTATTTATTTATTTATTTATTTATTTTATTGCATTTTTCAACCTTTCTGTCCAACCAAGCTTCACTAACTAGGCACTCTGCCCTCTACTTATATCCACCATCTTGGTCACCACTTTCCTTGATACCAAAACCTCACCAGAGTCAACACATTGCCACAACTGCATGACATTTATTGCATGGCACTGAAGGGAGAGACGCCTCTTTCCCTTTCATTTGTGTGTGTT